>NC_069501.1:1232257689-1232455189 GCF_027579735.1 Bombina bombina | reverse complement strand
GCTCAGGGGTCTTCAAAATTTATATTTGAGGGAGGTAATCAGTCACAGCAGACCTGTGACAGTGTGTTTGACTGTGATAGAAACGTTAACTGTTAAATTGATTATCCGTTTTTGGGTATTAAGGGGTTAATCATCCTTTTGCTAGTGGGTGCAATCCTCTGCTAATTTCATACATTTATTGTAAAGATTTGGTTGCTATAACTGAATTAGTTCATTGTTATTTCAACTGTAATTGTCTTTTTGTGTTTTTAAAAGCGCAGCAGCGTTTCTGATACAGATGAATCTGCTTGTTCATTATGTTTAAAAGCCAATGTGGAGCCCAATAGAAATATGTGTACCAATTGTATTGATATTACTTTAAATAAAGGTCAGTCTTTACTGGTAAAGAAATTATCACCAGACATCGAGGGGGAAGTTATGCCGCCTAACTCTCCTCACGTGTCAGTACCTGCGCCTCCCGCTCAGGAGGTGCGTGATGTTGTGGCGCCAAGTACATCAAGGCCCTTACAAATCACTTTGCAAGATATGGCTAATGTTATGAAAGAAGTATTATCTAATTTGCCTGAATTAAGAGGCAAGCGCGATAGCTCTGGGGTAAGGACAGAGCGCGCTGATGACACGAGAGCCATGTCCGATACTGCGTCACAATTTGCAGAACATGAGGACGGAGAGCTTCATTCTGTGGGTGACGGATCTGATCCAGGGAGACCGGATTCAGAAATTTTAAATTTAAGCTTGAGAACCTCCGTGTATTGCTAGGGGAGGTGTTAGCGGCTCTGAATGATTGTGACACAGTTGCAATCCCAGAGAAGTTATGTAGGCTGGATAAATACTATACAATCTAAATTGCTTAATATTCCTTTCAAAGGGCAAACCTTATTCGGGCCCGGCTTGAAAGAAATTATTGCTGACATTACTGGAGGTAAGGGTCACTCCCTTCCTCAGGATAGGGCCAAATCAAAGGCCAAACAGTCTAATTTTCGTGCCTTTCGTAATTTCAAGGCAGGAGCAGCATCAACTTCCTCTGCTCTAAAACAGGAAGGGACTGCTGCTAGTTACAGACAGGGTTGGAAAAGCAACCAGTCCTGGAACAAGGGCAAGCAGGCCAGAAAGCCTACTTCTGCCCCTAAGACAGCATGAAGGAAGGGCCCCCTATCCGGAAACGGATCTAGTGGGGGGCAGACTCTCTTCACCCAGGCTTGGGCAAGAGATGTCCAGGATCCCTGGACGTTGGAGATCATATCTCAGGGATACCTTCTGGACTTCAAAGCTTCTCCTCCACAAGGGAGATTTCATCTGTCAAGGTTATCAGCAAACCTAATAAAGAAAGAGGCATTTCTACAATGTGTACAAGACCTCTTAGTAATGGGAGTGATCCACCCAGTTCCGCAAACGGAACAAGGGCAAGGGTTTTACTCAAATCTATTTGTGGTTCCCAAAAAAGAGGGAACCTTCAGACCAATCTTGGACCTAAAGATCTTAAACAAGTTCCTAATGGAAACTATTCGAACCATCCTACCCATGATCCAAGAGGGTCAGTATATGACCACAGTGGACTTAAAGGATGCCTACCTTCACATACCGATTCACAAAGAGCATTATCGGTACCTAAGGTTTGCCTTTCTAGACAGGCATTACCAGTTTGTAGCTCTTCCCTTCGGGTTAGCTACGGCCCCGAGAATTTTTACAAAGGTTCTGGGCTCACTTCTGGCGGTACTAAGACCGCGAGGCATAGTGGTGGCTCCGTACCTAGACGACATTCTGATACAAGCGTCGAGTTTTCAAAATGCAAAGTCTCATACAGAGATAGTTCTGAGGTCGCATGGGTGGAAAGTGAACGTGGAAAAGAGTTCTCTGTTACCACTCACAAGGGTTCCTTTTCTAGGGACTCTGATAGATTCTGTAGAGATGAAGATTTACCTGACGGAGTCCAGGTTATCAAAGATTCTAAATGCTTGCCGTGTCCTTCATTCCATTCCAAGGCCATCAGTAGCTCAGTGCATGGAAGTAATCGGCTTAATGGTCGCAGCAATGGACATAGTGCCATTTGCGCGCCTGCATCTCAGACCGCTGCAATTATGCATGCTAAGTCAGTGGAATGGGGATTATTCAGATCTGTCCCTTCTACTGAATCTGGACCAGGAAGCCAGAGATTCTCTTGTCTGGTGGTTGTCGCGGGTTCATCTGTCCAAAGGAATGACTTTTCGCAGGCCAGATTGGACGATTGTAACAACAGATGCCAGCCTACTAGGCTGGGGCGCAGTCTGGAACTCCCTGAAGGCTTAGGGATTGTGGACTCAGGAGGAGAAACTCCTCCCAATAAATATTCTGGAATTAAGAGCAATATTCAATGCTCTTCTAGCTTGGTCTCAGTTAGCAACACTGAGGTTCATCAGATTTCAGTCGGACAACATCACGACTGTGGCTTACATCAACCATCAAGGGGGAACCAGGAGTTCCCTAGCGATGTTAGAAGTCTCCAAGATAATTCGCTGGGCAGAGTCTCACTCTTGCCACCTGTCAGCGATCCACATCCCAGGCGTGGAGAACTGGGAGGCGGACTTTCTAAGTCGCCAGACTTTTCATCCAGGGGAGTGGGAACTTCATCCGGAGGTCTTTGCTCAACTGATTCATCGTTGGGGCAAACCAGAACTGGATCTCATGGCGTCTCGCCAGAACGCCAAGCTTCCTTGTTACGGATCCAGATCCAGGGACCCGGGAGCGATGCTGATAGATGCTCTAGCAGCCCCTTGGGGTTTCCAGATGGCTTATGTGTTTCCTCCTTTTCCGTTGCTGCCTCGATTGATTGCCAGGATCAAACAGGAGAGAGCATCGGTGATTTTGATAGCGCCTGCGTGGCCACGCAGGACCCGGTATGCAGACCTAGTGGACATGTCGTCCTGTCCACCATGGTCTCTGCCTCTGAGGCAGGACCTTCTAATTCAGGGTCCTTTCAACCATCCAAGCCTAATTTCTCTGAGGCTGACTGCATGGAGATTGAACGCTTGATTCTATCAAAGCGTGGTTTCTCGGAGTCGGTTATTGATACATTAATACAGGCTCGGAAACCTGTTACCAGAAAAATTTACCATAAGATATGGCGTAAATATTTATATTGGTGTGAATCCAAGTTACTCATGGAGTAAGGTCAGGATTCCTAGGATATTGTCTTTTCTACAAGAGGGTTTAGAAAAGGGTTTATCTGCTAGTTCGTTAAAGGGACAGATTTCTGCTCTGTCTATTCTTTTACACAAACGTCTGGCAGAAGTTCCAGACGTTCAGGCTTTTTGTCAGGCTTTAGCTAGGATTAAGCCTGTGTTTAAGACTGTTGCTCCGCCGTGGAGCTTAAACTTAGTTCTTAAAGTTCTTCAAGGTGTTCCGTTTGAACCCCTTCATTCCATTGATATTAAGCTGTTATCTTGGAAAGTTCTGTTTTTGATGGCTATTTCCTCGGCTCGAAGAGGCTCTGAGTTATCTGCCTTACATTGTGATTCTCCTTATCTGATTTTTCATTCAGACAAGGTACTTCTGCGTACTAAACCTGGGTTTTTACCTAAGGTAGTTTCTAACAGGAATATCAATCAGGAGATTGTTGTTCCGTCATTATGTCCTAATCCTTCTTCAAAGAAGGAACGTCTTTTGCATAATCTGGACGTAGTCCATTCCCTGAAGTTCTACTTATAGGCAACTAAAGATTTTCGGCAAACTTCTTCTCTGTTTGTCGTTTATTCTGGACAGAGGAGAGGTCAAAAGGCTTCGGCCACCTCTCTCTCTTTTTGGCTTCATAGCATAATACGTTTAGCCTATGAGACTGCTGGACAGCAGCCCCCTGAAAGAATTACAGCTCATTCCACTAGAGCTGTGGCTTCCACATGGGCCTTTAAGAATGAGGCCTCTGTTGAACAGATTTGCAAGGCTGCAACTTGGTCTTCACTTCATACTTTTTCAAAATTTTACAAATTTGACACTTTTGCTTCTTCGGAGGCTGTTTTTGGGAGAAAGGTTCTACAGGCAGTGGTTCCTTCTGTTTAAATGTTCCTGCCTTGTCCCTCCCATCATCCGTGTACTTTAGCTTTGGTATTGGTATCCCATAAGTAATGGATGACCCGTGGACTGAACACACTTAACAAGAGAAAACATAATTTATGCTTACCTGATAAATTTATTTCTCTTGTAGTGTGTTCAGTCCACGGCCCGCCCTGTCTTTTTTGAGGCAGTTCTAAATTTTAATTAAAACTCCAGTCACCACTGCACCCTATAGTTTCTCCTTTCTTGTCTTGTTTCGGTCGAATGACTGGATATGACATGTGAGGGGAGGAGCTATATAGCAGCTCTGCTTGGGTGATCCTCTTGCAACTTCCTGTTGGGAAGGAGAATATATCCCATAAGTAATGGATGACCCGTGGACTGAACATACTACAAGAGAAATATATTTATCAGGTAAGCATAAATTATGTTTTTGTATCATTTTTAGTTTTTAAAATATGAATTAAAAAGTTTGGATTTCAGAATAAATAATTTATTTTTGAAAATGTTGTCAGGAATTTATGCTGAAGTATGTAAAGATGACCCTAGAGTCAAGGAAATTCCAAGGAAAACTCTATCCTTGTGCAGTTCTACATTAGTGTCAAAACTGAGAACTTGTCACTCCCCTTTTTTTTGACCAAGTAGAAGATTGTATTTGTGCACTGTAATAGGAAGATGTTTGTGTAGTAACCACCTGTGTCTGAGAGATTGCTGGTCACTGCTTATGGATTCAGCCTGTGCCGCTGAAGATGGAGCAAGATTTAAAGCACTGCAGTTTTCATCATTTCTGTTCTGCTTGTTCATAAGGAGAAGTCTGCAATAAATTACTGGCTAATGTGCGACCGCCACTTCTCTGCGCTTCCTCTCATTCTGGTCTCTTGTACATTCAGAGCAGGGATTGAAAAAAACCCTAAACTCAAGGCACTCTAAACATTTATTTGTGGCTTTTTTTTTTTTAGGTAGGGCACTATTATATATACATTCTATTCATGCACAGGGTGAGTGTCACTGGATATCACATTAAAGGTTACAATGTGTGAACAAAGAAACTGCAAATGCTATTGTGGATTATCATCCCTTTTATAGCGCAGATTTCATTTTAAGCATAACAATGACAAATATAAGATTACCACTAAAATGAAACCATGCAGAAGCAAAAGAAACCAGATCTGTATCCTTTACTGAAACATAAGAATGTTAAATGGAATGCAGCAAAGCAATATCTGATACAGTTGTATTATACTAAACATTATGCACTCTGGACTCCATTTTATTTTAGCATCAATTTCTTTAAAGTGAACGTCAATTTTGATGCTAAAGTGCCCGGTTTTTAAAAATTCGATTAAAAACAGGGGCACTTTAATTCATCAAAATTTACATTTCACTCCTGTTGTGAAAAAAAACCTTACCTTTTAAACTTAACAGCCATTCCAGCTTCCTCCACCCGTCGCAAAGCCTCTTCCTGGGTCTAAAATGAGGAATCCGGCTTCCTCCAATCTCGGCATTGAATCAGACACTGATTCCCCCGGGGGGGAAGCCGTGATTGGAGGATGACCGATCCATCATTTCTGACATCAGAAATGGCTTGCGACGAAGCTGCAGTCCAGTTTAAAAGGTACGTTTTTTTTTTCACAACAGGAGTGACATTTTAAATTGTGATGAGTTCAACTGCCCCTGTTTTTAATTGAATTTTTAAAAACTGGGCACTTTAGCATCAAAATTGACATTCACTTTAAGTCTATTTTGTGTCCTTCCTGTCAAGTTATTTCTAGTACAAGCTCAATCAGCTGTAACATAAAATATTTTTTATATAATTTGTCAACTCTTTATTGACTGCAGTGTTGGCTTTATGAGTAGACTCTTTATTGACTGAAGTGTTGGCTTTATGAGTAGACTCTTTATTGACTGAAGTGTTGGCTTTATGAGTAGACTCTTTATTGACTGAAGTGTTGGCTTTATGAGTAGACTCTTTATTGACTGCAGTGTTGGCTTTATGAGTAGACTCTTTATTGACTGCAGTGTTGGCTTTATGAGTAGACTCTTTATTGACTGCAGTGTTGGCTTTATGAGTAGACTCTTTATTGACTGCAGTGTTGGCTTTATGAGTAGACTCTTTATTGACTGCAGTGTTGGCTTTATGAGTAGACTCTTTATTGACTGCAGTGTTGGCTTTATGAGTAGACTCTTTATTGACTGCAGTGTTGGCTTTATGAGTAGACTCTTTATTGACTGCAGTGTTGGCTTTATGAGTAGACTCTTTATTGACTGCAGTGTTGGCTTTATGAGTAGACTCTTTATTGACTGCAGTGTTGGCTTTATGAGTAGACTCTTTATTGACTGCAGTGTTGGCTTTATGAGTAGACTCTTTATTGACTGCAGTGTTGGCTTTATGAGTAGACTCTTTATTGACTGCAGTGTTGGCTTTATGAGTAGACTCTTTATTGACTGCAGTGTTGGCTTTATGAGTAGACTCTTTATTGACTGAAGTGTTGGCTTTATGAGTAGACTCTTTATTGACTGAAGTGTTGGCTTTATGAGTAGACTCTTTATTGACTGAAGTGTTGGCTTTATGAGTAGACTCTTTATTGACTGAAGTGTTGGCTTTATGAGTAGACTCTTTATTGACTGCAGTGTTGGCTTTATGAGTAGACTCTTTATTGACTGCAGTGTTGGCTTTATGAGTAGACTCTTTATTGACTGCAGTGTTGGCTTTATGAGTAGACTCTTTATTGACTGCAGTGTTGGCTTTATGAGTAGACTCTTTATTGACTGCAGTGTTGGCTTTATGAGTAGACTCTTTATTGACTGCAGTGTTGGCTTTATGAGTAGACTCTTTATTGACTGCAGTGTTGGCTTTATGAGTAGACTCTTTATTGACTGCAGTGTTGGCTTTATGAGTAGACTCTTTATTGACTGAAGTGTTGGCTTTATGAGTAGACTCTTTATTGACTGAAGTGTTGGCTTTATGAGTAGACTCTTTATTGACTGCAGTGTTGGCTTTATGAGTAGACTCTTTATTGACTGCAGTGTTGGCTTTATGAGTAGACTCTTTATTGACTGCAGTGTTGGCTTTATGAGTAGACTCTTTATTGACTGCAGTGTTGGCTTTATGAGTAGACTCTTTATTGACTGCAGCGTTGGCTTTATGAGTAGGGTTTTTGGTAGAAATAGTATTAGTTGAGAAGGGCTATATCTTTCTTGCATGATTCGGATAGAACAGTACTTTTAAGCAAATTTCTAATTTTCTCCTATTGTCAATTTTTCTTTGTTGGTTCATTTAGCCACCAATCAGCAAGCGCTATCCAGTGTGCTAAACCAAAAATGGGCCTGCTCATAAGCTTACATTCCTGCTTTTCAAATAAAGATACCAAGATAATTAAGAAAACGTGATAATAGGAGTAAATTAGAAAGTTGCTTAAAATTGCATGCTCTATCTGAATCATGAAAGAAAAAAATAATGTTGGTTTCATATCCCTTTAACTGCTGTGCAGGGGTTATATTCTGGTACGTCAGCATGGGAAATGACAGGTATTGCACTCGGGTCAAAATTAAAATTGTTTGCACTACCTGAATCATGAAATTTTAAATTGCTTTCCAATTTTTAGTTCCATTAACAAAATGTGCACAGTCTTTTTATATTTACACTTTTTGAGTCACCATTTCCTACTGAGCATGTGCAAGAATTCATAGAATATACGTATATGCATTTGTGATTTGATGGCTGGCACATGATACAGGAGGAGGGGAAATACACATAACTGAAATTTGTACTCGCTTGAAGTTCACACTAAGGGCTAGATTTATTATATGTCCGCCCGACATCGCTAAATGCAGACAGCATACGCTGTCGGCATTTATCATTGCACAAGCATTTCTTGTGAAATGCTTGTGTAATGCCGCCTCCTGCACATTCGCAGCAAATCGGCCGCTAGCAGGGGGTGTCACTCATTTCAATCGTATTTGATCTGGATGATTGCGGTCTGCCACCTCAGAGGTGGCGGATGAGTTACGACCACTGCTTCTTAACTTTTTTGTTTCCAACGAGCCTGAAGGCACGTGCGGAAACGGCAGCATCCGCAGCTTAGTAAATCAGCCCCAATGTGCTATTGCATTGTCTTTTTATCATGCGTTTGTTGTTTATGCAAATCTACTGTGTGTACTGGTCCTTAATGTAACATCTGCAAGTGTTCAGCTTCTAGACTCGCTATACCACGCTAGTACTGAGCTGTGCGCCAGGTATAAGCACTTGTGATTCCTGTTTCATTTATTATGTAACCGGCACTGTACTCCAAAACACTTGTCATACATAACAGTAAAATAGGAAATAGAAGGAAATTAAAACAAAAAATAGAAGAAAAAGACTGATGTTAAAGGGACATGAAACCCAATTTTTTTTTCTTTCATGATTCAGGTGCCTCTTGTCACTGGCTTACCCAATGAGTTCAGCTAGCTCCCAGTAGTGCATTGCTGTTCCTTTAACAAAGAATACTAAGAGAATGATGCAAATTTAGATAATAGAAGTAAGTTGGAAAGTTGTTTAAAATTGTATGTTCTATCTCTGAATACTGAAAGAGAGAGTTTGGGTTTTGAGTCCCTTTTAAGTGGATATGGACTTTTTAACAAAAACAAATTTGGCTCTTATTTGAACAGGCTGTGCACCTTGTTTTTTAGTTTTGCTCTACACTGAGTCAGACAAACTATGCAGTTTTACTCGTCGTCATTAAATGGAAAGCATACCTAGGCTGGCTCAGGAGCTACATTACAGGGAGATAGCTGAACACAGCAAGTGAGCCAATGACTAGGCATATATGTGCAGCCACCATTCATCAGCTAGCTCCCAGTAATGCACTGCTGCTTCTGAGCCAACCTAGGTATCATTTTGAGCAACGGACACAAAGAGAAGCTAATGCTCTATCTGAATCATGAAAGTTTACTTTTGACTTTGTCTGCAAACAGAAATGTATATTTTAAAGGGATAGACAGGTCAAAATTTAAATGTGCACAGGAATTTTTACATTTTAAATAGAAGCATTTCTCCAATATATATAAAAGCAGGGCTCGACAAATCCAGGAGCCAGGGAACTACTGGCTTCTAGAATTCTACCACTGGCTCCTAAGTTTTTGGGTTAATTTTCGTATATAGAATTGAAAAAAGGGCGCCTCATGGTGCAGAAAGTTTCAAAACATATATTGATCAGAATAAAAATCCCCAAAAGGGTACTCACAATTAATAAAGCACTATGGATAAGTGCTAGTAGAGCAAGCTGGATCTCACAGCCTCCAGCTGACTGGCCAACTGGGCTTCACAGGCAATCAGGCTCCCTCTCAGTGCAGGGCTGACTGTTCTCCTGGGCTTCACAGGCAATCAGAATCCCTCTCAGTGAAGGGCTGACCGGTCACCTGGGCTTCACAGGCAATCAGGCTCCCTCTCAGTGCAGTGCTGACCTGCCAACTGGGCTTCACAGGCAATCAGGCTCCCTCTCAGTGCAGGGCTGTGGGCTTCACAGGCAATCAGGCTCCCTCTCAGTGCAGGGCTGACTGGCGAACTGGGCTTCACAGGCAATCGGGCTCCCTCTCTTTGCAGGGCTGACTGGTCTCCTGGGCTTCACAGGCAATCAGGATCCCTCTCAGTGAAGGGCTGACCGGTCACCTGGGCTTCACAGGCAATCAGGCTCCCTCTCAGTGCAGTGCTGACCTGCCAACTGGGCTTCACAGGCAATCAGGCTCCCTCTCAGTGCAGGGCTGTGGGCTTCACAGGCAATCAGGCTCCCTCTCAGTGCTGGGCTGACTGGCCAACTGGGCTTCACAGGCAATCAGGCTCCCTCTCAGTGCAGGGCAGGCTGACCTCTTGTGCTTTGCAGTCTTGGTTCCACTCAGGGCAGGACTGACCGGTCATCTGGGCTTCACAGGCAATCAGGATCCCTCTCAGTGCAGGGCTGAATCAATCTGAGCATCTTTGCCAATACATGTGTATTGCAAATAGGTTTCTATTCAAAGATGTAATTAATCTATGTGCATTTAACGTATGAACGGAATATCCCTTTAACATTGAAATGCACCCATGCACATTTCAGCTTTGACCTTTGTATCCCTTTAATGAGCAATTTAGCAGTATGTGTTTATAAGTTTACAGCGTTTCTACTTCGGCAGGATAACCAATTGCAGAGGGGCAGAGCGTCATGTGTTGAGCAGCATAAAGAAATGGTAGGACATTTAAAAATGACATTGTAGACCAGGTGCTGTGATCTAAAATATTTTCAACATTTCTGAGATATTTATCTCAGGGTTATTATAAGCTCTGTATCTAATGTGTGTCTGTAATTAAATAAAAAAATATCCCTATAGTATATAACAGAATGAGTACACCCCTGTGCAATATCACTTAAATGTCAAATGATTCCAAATGTGATCACCTTACAGCAATGGCATTACTTCAGTTTTACAGTAGGGTATTTGCTCTTATGTGAAATTACTTTGTATGTTCACCTTTATTTTTGATGACAGACTCAATCCTTCTCGGCATGGAGGACACCAGTGTTGCACAAATTCTTGTTCTACCGTTCTTCCGAGACAATTTTTTTCAGCTGCTCTTTGCTGGAGGGGTTGTGTCGCTCTTTCTCTTTAAAATACCCCAGAGGTGTTCTATTGGATTCAAGTCAGGCGACATACTTGGCTAGGTCATATTTTTCTTATTTAGAAACTCTGATTTTGGCAGTGTGCGTTTTATCGTTATCATGCTGGAATATTCCTCTTCTGATAAAGCTTCTGGAGAGTGGAAGTCATCTTGTCAGCCAGTATTTTGCTATATTCACAGGCATTCATGGCATTCATGGTGCCATCAATAAACTTCATCTCCCCAACACCTTCTGCACTCATGCAGCCGCATATCATCACGCTCGCATCTTTGAGCATTACTTTGGGTCTATGCATTCACTGTGGTAATCACATTTGGCATAAACCTGGCCAGGTGTATGCCAAAGATGCTGGACCCCATCAGAGCTGAACAAATTTGTTAGTCTCATCTTATAAATGAATGTGCTCCTAATATTCCTCATGCTTCTTTTCATGCTGTTTGGCAAAGTGTAATCTTGTAGTTTTTGTGACGATGAGCAAGCATTGTTTTTTTTTTTTTCTCGGAAGTTGTCCATAGAGGTTGAATTTCCAATGATAACCCCCAAACCAAGTCTAAAGCACTTGCCTGTCTGTCTTTTCAGAGCTAGATTGTGCAAGTAGCTCACTGTCCGTGGTGTCATTTTAGGAGGACGGCCACTGCAGTTCTGATTAGTGGTACTATGGCTCTTTCTATACCTCCTGATTACTGCTGCAACTGTGTTGAAACGTAGTTGGTCACTGATCTTCCTGTATCCTCCTCTTCCATCTTTGAAGTCACACAATCATATTTTTCAGTTCATCTGGCATTTTTTTTATCATGTGGAGCCATGCTGTAGACATGCAGATAGACACAGCCCATAGGTCCGAAATTGAGAAAGTTCTGGTGTAATTTTAGAACCATGTTCATGCAATTAGACTAATTTGAAATCCACAGGTGTAATAAATTTTGTTTCAATTAACTATCTTTTGTGTCAGTGGTCAAAGGTATATTCAATTTTGTTGCATTGAGTTTCTACTTTGGGGCCTGTATTTTCAATATAGTCCTTTTTTAAAAAAAAAAAAGTTTTTGATCATAAGAGGGAACACTCTACTTGTCAATTTAGAAATAATGGAATTATTGAGAGGGGATACAATTTTGAATACTTTGACATTTTAGTTATATTGCACAGGGGTGTACTATCCTGTCTATCTGTCTGTCTTACAATATAATGAATTTGTGTGTGTAGGAGTGCTTCTCTGTCAAATTACAACCCAGTAACAGCCTCTTTTTGCCCAATTTTATTGTGCTTTTCACAGAGGGAGAACTTTCCTGAAGTATATCACTCTAATTCTACCTATACAGGTCAGTTCAGTGAACGAGGCAACCAAAAGTAAAGCACACACGGCAGACTGAGAACAGTGTGACATATTTTTTAAATTTTGCTTGTTTTAATGTGACAGGCTCGACAGGCAGACATCATTTACAACCATGACATATTGACATTTATTCACAGACAATCATTATGATGTCTAATATATGCTGCATTAGGCTACAATGTGTGATTTTGTAAAATTTTGGGATGGTGGTGTGCCGCAGGATTTGTTAATGTAAAAAAGTGTGCCACAGCAAAAAAAATGTTGAAAATCACTGCTCTATATTATCTATCTCTCTGTGTCATGAGCCAGTTGGAGGCATCACTATGTCTCATTGATGTCAGGGTACACCGTCCAACGTTTCCCATAGAAGATCTGAGACTGTGAGGCTGGGGACTGAGTCATTTCAGTGAGGCAGCACTTTTATTGTCACTGAACACAGCACCTGCACTGCACACACCGAAGGATCATTAACAAACCCCCCCCCCAAAAAAAAAACTAGGAAATTCTTGTAAATTTTAAAAGTGAACTTGCTCCCACTGAATTTAATAATAAAGTATATCATTTCCAGTTTGATGGGAAAATTACATTTGGGAATTATCCTGTTTTTTAATGTTTCATTGGAATTGTAGATCCCGGCATTAATGTTAAAGTAATAGTAAATATTATCATTTTTAAAAGAAAATATAATGCCAAATGGCTAGCAAGGTTATTGGTTAAGCGGTGAAAACGTCACCTCATTGAAAAAATAGCGTTTTACACTCGGCTCAGCATAAACTCGTAGGGAAATAAAGGAACTTCCAGCATGAAGTTGTTTTTTTTTTTTTATGATTGAAAGTCTCCTTTATTTATAGTACTGGTTTCACAAATGCTAGGATTTACCATCACTTTATATGTGTATGCATATCTACCGTATTTATGTAATGTTTGTTTATGTATATACATGTGCATGTCTGTAAATCTGCAAACAGACATATACACACATACAACAAGAAATGCCACAACCCCTTGCTGCAGAACCGCTACTACTGGGCATGTCTTGATTTATTTTTTTAGCTGTTTGCTATTACTAAGAATGCACAAAATATATTCAAGTAAATAAGGCACCCGTGAACATATTTCTCAGCAACCGTTGCTCTTTTTTTACCCAGCAAAAATGTAGTATTCAATTTACCCAAAAATTTTACCCATCCAATTTACTATTCAGTCTGTTCTGTATTGCTCCTGAGTGTATTCTAGTATCGCATATTCTTTACAGATACTACAGATATTACCTGTGCATTTGCTACTAGTGATTGTGCTTTCTTTGTTTTTTTCCCCTATTTGAGGCTCATTAGGCGGCATTGCTGACAGTCAGTTCCTGAATTGGTTGCTAGCTATTATTATACTTTCTAATGCACAGTTTGCTGTTCATTTGTGACATTGAGAGTAGACGTTACTTTGCTGCAGTTTGTAGGGCAGACAAGGCCGCCGGAGCAGCTCTTTGTGCCTTGACAAGGAATGGATTAGATGCCTTATCATTGTCATATGCCGAGATGGGAGCGAAGCTGTTCTATGTTTCCCTCTCTATGACAATAGAGATTCTTTTGATGACATTCCTGGTTAATAGAATATGTACAACCAGCTGGTAGCAATAGCAGTAGACAGATAATATGGGGATGCCCTATATAGTATGTTTTATAGTGTACATTCAGGATAGAGTGCTCGTGCATATACAACATTTACAGAGTTAAGTCAAAGAAATTTCACCGAAAAGTATGCACATATGTAGCGCTTCTGTCTCCCCTTAAGTTAAATACATCATTATGCAAGGGGTAGAAAACTTAGTCTATAATTAAAACATAGCTTAAATTTAAAACAGATGTGTGAAATTAAAAATACAAATGGGATTCTACAATGCGTTATCAAGATGTTATTACTGCATCACTGGTGATCGAATGCTACCTATAGCGGATTAACAAGTAGTGTATTGGATGGTGTATGCAAACTCATATACTCAGGGTGGAGTGATAATCGACACTGGGCCAATCAAAGTTGAAATATCAAGATGTTGAGGGGTGCCATCAACCATTAGGATTCTCTATACCGGATGTTTAATAACTATACACTGGCATAGATAGCTAATATGTAAGATGCTAGAGTTCTTGTTAATACCAATCTGTAGGGTGTAAAGTTTTAAGTGGAAATAAGTATCGTTAAAGGATATTGAATTCCTGAATTATGTCAGTAAAATAGGTCGGACCTAATAAAGGATTAAATAGATAAATATGGTTGTTTAACAATATTGTACTGTTGCTACAAAGCGAATTGCAATAAGAAGATTAGTATTATTCACATAGGATAAGTATAAAATGTTGGGAAGGCCTGCAGCCATTGGAGGCTGGTGAATATATGCATCAA
Source organism: Bombina bombina (assembly GCF_027579735.1). Taxonomy (NCBI): domain Eukaryota; kingdom Metazoa; phylum Chordata; class Amphibia; order Anura; family Bombinatoridae; genus Bombina; species Bombina bombina. Next base: position 1,232,440,798 of record NC_069501.1, on the reverse strand, counting down.
CCTTTTATTAATCCGCTATTGCCCTTGTGCACCTGTTGGTATATTATGTTATACAAAGTTTCCAAAAGAATTAGAACCTGATGAATACATAAATCAACTTGTTATTAATCCGGTATTAGTCCTATATAGTTCTGACAGTGTTAATAATACTATGGATGCCTGCTGTAAAATAATCACTGCTTAAAGGGACATTATACACATTTTTTTTTTCTTTGCATAAATGTTTTGTAGATCTATTTATATAGCCCATAAAGTTTTTTTTTTGTTTTAAAAAAAAAAAAAAAAAAAATGTATAGTTTGGCTTATTTTTAAATAACATTGCTCTGATTTTCAGACTCCTAACCAAGCCCCAAAGTTTTAGGACAATACCGACAGATACCTGCTCCAGCTTGCTCCTGTTTGTGTAAAGGGTGTTTTGATATGCAAAAGAAGGGGGTGTATCTTATTTCCCACTTGCAGTGGGCTTTCCAGCTACCTTTTCAACAGAGCTAAACTGAGAGCTTCTAAGTAAGTTTTTAAACAGTTTTATACTGGATTTTTACATCGGTATCTGTGCATCTTATTCTTTATAGTAGTGTCTATTACATACAGTTATATGAAAATTGGTGTATACTGTCCCTTTAAAGGGACACTAAACACAAATTGTAAACTGCATAATTATATTAACCTTCATATAAAAGAATAATTTTAATAAAATAATAATAATTCTGGTTAAGTTTGTGTTACAATTGTATTTACGGTTGTGCAACTGGGACCTCAGTCACTCGAATATCTATATTCTCGGTGTGTCATAGACATTATTGTACGATTGTATTAGGAGCTAATAAATGAGTGAATAAATCTGTCTTAGGTTATTCCCCAATATTATCTGATTTTGTTGGTACCTCTGTATAAGTTATCACTGATCTAGTGGTTATTCTGGTTGTTTTATATTCTATTATTATGAATAGGGATATAGTGTAACTCTTTATATATGTCTGCCCTATACAGCCGATTGTTCCACAGTTAACTAGTTATACACCTTAGCTCAAATAGCTACTATTAGGCTATATATTAAGGTACATTCGCATATAAATCCACAGAGTGGATATCTTAGAAAAGGTTTATCTTCGTCAAAGTTAGCATCGAATCTCATTGCATAGATTAAAAAGTTAAAGCGTGTTGTACATCTAACAACCCTCCCTTAACATGTTTCGCTGTGTAGGTTATGGCTGGGTCTGGTTAATAGAATGTTGTCATTTTAGTATAATAATAACAACCTTATAATATTAATCCTGAATAGCATTTGATTTACAGCAGCAATGAGTTTTTTTTAAAAAGCCAACAACTGAAATACATTTTAATATGACCATTTATATGAAACTAAGAAAAAAGTTGACTGCAGTGTCTCTAGATAAACACTTGGAATGTATTTTCTTTCCTAAGATATGGTGAGTCCACCGGATCATCAATTACTGTTGGGAATATCACTCCTGGCCAGCAGGAGGATGGGAAAGAGCACCACAGCAAAGCTGTTAAGTATCACTCCCCTTCCCACAATCCCCAGTCATTCTCTTTGCCTTCAGTGCAAGGAGGAGGATAATTTTTTTGTTGTCTGAAGATTTTCTCTTCAGTCAAGATTTTATTATTTTGAAAGCCAGAGTAGGTTTGCTCTGATCTTTACTATAATGAGAGGGTCTAGCTGTACTCCATGTTAGTCTCTTCAGTAGGGCAGTGGTGGCTTTCAAGTAGTTAGGAACTTGTGAGGTGGGCCTCACTGCGTTTTCCTGACAAATTGCTGCTCAGATATAGAAAGCCAGAGTAGGTTTACTATGTCCTTTCTTATTTCCACAGGTCTCTGAGGAGTGGTTTCCTTTCATGCCGGGTGAGATGTCCTCCTGCTGGACAGTGATTATTGCCCGGGATTGGGAGAGACCTGGAATTCTTTTTTTTCTCCCTCTCCAGTTTTTAGGAAGCTGTTCCTGGTGGCTGACTCCATTAAGGAGTCGTGGAAGGGGCGATCTCTACACTGGCCAAGAGGACTACTATTTTTATTGAGTATAGTTGCTCTTTCAAGGACTCTATGGACAAGAAGCTGGAGGCTTTCTTAAAAAAGATGTATATTTCTTTAGGGTCTACAATGGCAACCGGCGGTGTGTATTGCTACATTAAGTGTGGCAGCATATTGGTTTGACGCTTTGTCTCCTCCAAGCAGAGACTCCTTTGGAGGAGATATAGGATAAAGGCTCTTAAGTTAGCCTATTCCTTTATTACTGATGCCTCATTGCAGGTCATTAAGTTGGGAGCCAAAATATCTGGTTTTGTGATTTTGGATTGTAGAGCGTTATGGGTGAAATCTTGGTCAGCAGAAGTTTCTTCTAAATCTAAGCTTTTGGCGATTCCTTACAAGGGAAAGACCTTGTTTGGCCCGGGTTTAGCAGAAATTATTTCCAATATCACGGGTGGTAAAGGATCTTTTCTGCCTCAAGATAGGTAGAATAGGCTGAAAGGACGTCAGAGTAATTTTCGTTCCTTTCGTAACTTCAGAGGCAAGTCTTCTACCAAGCAGGAACAGTCAAAGCCTTCTTGGAAACCCAGTCAGTCTTTGAACAAGGGGAAGCAATCTAAGAAGCCCACAGCTGAGTCTAAGTCAGCATGAAGGGTTTGCCCCCGATCCTGGATCAAATCAAGTGGGGGGCAGACTCTCTCTGTTTCTCCAACATTGGTGTGTCCGGTCCACGGCGTCATCCATAACTTGTGGGAATATTCTCCTCCCCAACAGGAAATGGCAAAGAGCACAGCAAAAGCTGTCCATATAGTCCCTCCCAGGCTCCGCTCCCCCCCCAGTCATTCTCTTTGCCGCTCTGAACAAGTAGCATCTCCACGGAGATGGTGAAGAGTATGTGGTGTTTAGTTGTAGTTTTTATTCTACTATCAAGAGTTTGTTATTTTAAAATAGTGCTGGTATGTACTATTTACTCTGAAACAGAAAGAGATGAAGAGTTCTGTTTATGAGAGGAGTATGATTTTAGCAGCAGTAACTAAAATCGATTGCTGTTCCCACACAGGACTGTTGAGCTGAGAGAACTTCAGTTGGGGGGAACAGTTTGCAGACTTTTCTGCTTAAGGTATGACTAGCCATTTTTCTAACAAGACTGTGTAATGCTGGAAGGCTGTCATTTTTCCCCTCATGGGGATCGGTAAGCCATTTTCTTAGTCTCAAACAGAATAAAGGGCTTAATATGGGCTATAAACTGGTAGACACTTTTATGGGCTAAATCGATTGCTTTATTTAGGTATTTTATACAGTTTGAAGTTGAATTTCACACTTTTATAACTTTGGGGTACGTTTTTTTACGTCAGGCACTTGTTTAGACACCTTCCCAGTCAGGAAGGGCCTTTCTCTGTAGTAGGCAGAGCCTCATTTTCGCGCCATTACTGCGCAGTTACTTTTGAGTTCAGTACATGCAGCTGCATGTGTGTGGGTCTGGAATTCATTGAAAAGGTTCCTAGAAGGCTTCATTTGGTATCGTATACTCCCCTGGGTTTGGTGAAGTCGCAGCAAAGGCTTGGGCTGGGACTGGTAAGGGGGTTAAAATTGTAAACGGCTCCGTTTTCCACATTTTAAGGGTTAACAGCCTGAAATTTGGGGTGCAATGCTTTGAATGCTTTAAGACACTGTGGTGAAAATTTGGTTAAGATTGAATAATTCCTTCATAGTTTTTCACATATTCAGTAATAAAGTGTGCCCTGTTTAAAATTTAAAGAGACAGTAACGGTTTTTGTTTTAAAACGGTTTTTGTACTTTATTAACAAGTTTAAGCCTGTTTAACATGTCTGTGCCTTCAGATAGATCATGTTCTGTATGTATGGAAGCCAATGTGTCTCCCCCTTCTAAAATGTGTGATAATTGTGCCATAGCGTCCAAACAAAGTAAGGACAGTACTGTCACAGATAGTAAAGTTGCCCAAGATGATTCCTCAGATGAAGGGAGTAGACATAGTTCTACACCAGTTTTGCCCACGCAGGAGACCATTAGTACTTCTAGCGTGCCAATGCTTGTTACTATGCAACAATTGACGGCAGTAATGGATAACTCCATAGCAAATATTTTATCCAAAATGCCTGCATTTCAGAGAAAGCGCGATTGCTCTGTTTTAAACACTGTAGAGCAGGAGGGCGCTGATGATAATTTTTCTGTCATACCCTCACACCAATCTGAAGTGGCAATGAGGGAGGTTTTGTCAGATGGGGAAATTTCTGATTCAGGAAGAATTTCTCAGCAGGCAGAACCTGATGTTGTGACATTTAAATTTAAATTAGAGCATCTCCGCGCACTGCTTAAGGAGGTGCTATCTACTCTGGATGATTGTGACAATTTGGTCATCCCAGAAAAATTGTGCAAGATGGACAAGTTCCTAGAGGTCCCGGTGCACCCCAACGCTTTTCCAATACCCAAGCGGGTGGCGGACATAGTGAATAAGGAGTGGGAGAAGCCAGGCATACCTTTTTGTCCCTCCTCCTATATTTAAGAAATTATTTCCTATGGTCGACCCCAGAAAAGACTTATGGCAAACAGTTCCTAAGGTCGAGGGGGCGGTTTCTACACTAGCCAAACGCACGACCATTCCTATTGAGGACAATTGTGCTTTCAAAGATCCTATGGATAAAAAATTGGAGGGTTTGCTTAAAAAGATTTTTGTACAGCAAGGTTACCTCCTTCAACCTATTTCGTGTATTATTCCTGTCACTACAGCAGCGTGGTTCTGGTTCGAAGAACTAGAAAAGTCGCTCAGTAGAGAGACTCCGTATGAGGAGGTTATGGACAGAATTCACGCACTTAAGTTAGCTAATTCGTTTATTTTAGATGCCGCTTTGCAGTTAGCGAGATTAGCGGCAAAAAATTCAGGGTTTGCAATTGTGGCGCGCAGAGCGCTCTGGCTAAAGACTTGGTCAGCGGATGTATCTTCCAAGACAAAATTGCTTAATATCCCTTTCAAAGGTAAGACCCTCTTTGGGCCAGAATTGAAAGAGATTATTTCAGACATCACTGGGGGTAAGGGCCATGCCCTCCCACAAGATAGGCCTTTCAAGGCTAAGAATAAGTCCAATTTTCGTTCCTTTCGCAATTTCAGGAACGGACCGGTCTCCAACTCAGCAGCCTCTAGACAAGAGGGTAATGCTTCCCAGACTAAACCAGCTTGGAAACCGATACAAGGCTGGAACAAGGGTAAGCAGGCCAAGAAACCTGCTGCTGCTACCAAAACAGCATGAAGGGGTAGCCCCCGATCTTGGACCGGATCTAGTAGGGGGCAGACTCTCTCTCTTTGGTCAGGCTTGGGCAAGAGATGTTCAGGATCCCTGGGCACTAGAAATAGTCTCTCAGGGTTATCTTCTAGAATTCAAGGAACTACCCCCAAGGGGAAGGTTCCACATGTCTCGCTTATCTTCAAACCAAATAAAGAGACAGGCATTCTTACATTGTGTAGAAAACCTGTTAAAAATGGGAGTGATACACCCAGTTCCAACTGTGGAACAAGGTCTGGGGTTTTACTCAAATCGGTTTGTAGTTCCCAAAAAAGAGGGAACTTTCAGACCAATTCTGGATTTAAAAATTCTAAACAAATTTCTCAGAGTGCCATCGTTCAAAATGGAAACTATTCGAACGATTTTACCTACAATCCAGGAGGGTCAATTTATGACTACCGTGGATCTAAAGGATGCGTATCTACATATTCCTATCCACAAAGATCATCATCAGTTCCTAAGGTTCGCCTTTCTGGACAAACATTACCTATTGTGGCTCTCCCATTCGGACTAGCCACTGCTCCAAGGATTTTCACAAAGGTGCTCGGGTCCCTTCTAGCGGTTCTAAGACCAAGGGGCATTGCAGTGGCACCTTGGACGACATCCTAATTCAAGCGTCGTCTCTTTCAAAAGCAAAGGCTCACACAGACATTGTTCTAGCCTTTCTCAGATCTCACGGGTGGAAGGTGAACATAGAAAAAAGTTCCCTGTCTCTGTCGACAAGAGTCCCTTTCTTGGGGACAATAATAGATTCTTTAGAAATGAAGATTTTCCTGACAGATGTCAGAAAGTCAAAGCTTCTAAACGCTTGTCAAGTTCTTCACTCTGTTCTACGGCCTTCCATAGCTCAGTGCATGGAAGTAGTAGGGTTGATGGTTGCAGCAATGGACATAGTTCCTTTTGCGCGAATTCATCTAAGACCATTACAACTGTGCATGCTCAAACAGTGGAATGGGGACTATACAGACTTGTCTCCGATGATTCAAGTAGATCAGAAGACCAGAGACTCACTCCGTTGGTGGCTGACCCAGGATCACCTGTCCCAGGGAATGAGCTTCCGCAGACCAGAGTGGGTCATCGTCACGACCGACGCCAGTCTATTAGGCTGGGGCGCGGTCTGGGATTCCCTGAAAGCTCAGGGTCTATGGTCCCGGGAAGAGTCTCTTCTCCCGATAAACATTCTGGAACTGAGAGCGATATTCAATGCTCTCCGGGCTTGGCCTCAACTAGCAAAGGCCAGATTCATAAGATTCCAATCAGACAACATGATGACTGTTGCTTACATCAACCATCAGGGGGGAACAAGGAGTTCTCTGGCGATGAGAGAGGTGACCAAAATCATCAAATGGGCGGAGGATCACTCCTGCCACCTATCTGCGATCCACATCCCAGGAGTAGACAACTGGGAGGCGGATTATCTGAGTCGTCAGACTTTCCATCCGGGGGAGTGGGAACTCCACCTGGAGGTGTTTGCCCAGTTGACTCAATTATGGGGCATTCCAGACATGGATCTGATGGTGTCTCGTCAGAACTTCAAGGTTCCTTGCTACGGGTCCAGATCCAGGGATCCCAAGGCGACTCTAGTGGATGCATTAGTGGCGCCTTGGGCCTTCAACCTAGCTTATGCGTTTCCACCGTTCCCTCTCATTCCCAGGCTGGTAGCCAGGATCAAACAGGAGAAGGCCTCAGTGATTTTGATAGCTCCTGCGTGGCCACGCAGGACTTGGTATGCAGACCTGGTGAATATGTCTTCGGCTCCACCATGGAAGCTACCTTTGAGACAGGATCTTCTAGTACAAGGTCCATTCGAACATCCAAATCTGGTTTCTATCCAGCTGACTGCTTGGAAATTGAACGCTTGATTTTATCTAAGCGTGGGTTTTCGGATTCTGTGATAGATACTCTGGTACAAGCCAGAAAACCTGTGACTAGAAAGATTTACCATAAAATATGGAAAAGATATATCTGTTGGTGTGAATCCAAGGGATTCTCATGGAGTAAGATTAAAATTACTAGGATCCTTTCCTTTCTCCAAGAAGGTTTGGATAAGGGATTGTCAGCGAGTTCTCTAAAAGGACAGATTTCTGCTTTATCTGTCTTGTTACACAAACGACTGGCAGCTGTGCCAGATGTTCAAACTTTTCTTCAGGCTTTGGTCAGGATCAAGCCTGTTTACAGACCTTTGACTCCTCCCTGGAGTCTAAATTCAGTTCTTTCAGTTCTTCAAGGGGTTCCGTTTGAACCCTTACATTCCATAGATATTAAGTTACTATCTTGGAAAGTTTTGTTTTTGGTTGCAATTTCTTCTGCTAGAAGAGTTTCTGCAGTGTAATCCGCCCTATCTGGTGCTCCATTCAGATAAGGTTGTTTTGCGTACTAAACCTGGTTTCCTTCCAAAAGTTGTTTCCAACAAGAATATTAAGTTGTTTCCAACAAGAATATTAACCAGGAAATAGTTGTGCCTTCTTTGTGCCCGAATCCAGTTTCAAAGAAGGAACGTTTGTTACACAATTTAGATGTAGTCCGTGCTTTAAAGTTCTATTTAGAAGCAACAAAGGATTTCAGACAAACATCTTCTCTGTTTGTCGTTTATTCTGGCAAGAGGAGAGGTCAAAAAGCTACTGCTACCTCTCTTTCCTTTTGGCTGAAAAGCATCATCCGATTGGCTTATGAGACTGCCGGACGGCAGCCTCCCGAACGAATCACAGCTCACTCTACTAGGGCTGTGGCTTCCACATGGGCCTTCAAGAACGAGGCTTCTGTTGATCAGATATGTAAGGCAGCGACTTGGTCTTCTCTGCACACTTTTGCCAAATTCTACAAATTTGATACTTTTGCTTCTTCGGAGGCTATTTTTGGGAGAAAGGTTTTGCAAGCCGTGGTGCCTTCTGTTTAGGTAACCTGATTTGCTCCCTCCCTTCATCCGTGTCCTAAAGCTTTGGTATTGGTTCCCACAAGTTATGGATGGCGCCGTGGACCGGACACACCAATGTTCGAGAAAGTAATTTATCAGGTAAGCATAAATTCTGTTTTCTCCAATGGTGTGTCCGGTCCACGGCCCGCCCTGGTTTTTTAGTCAGGTTTGATAAATTTCTTTCTTTAACTACAGTCACCACGGCACCCTATAGTTTCTCCTTTTTTTCTCCTGTCCGTCAGTCGAATGACTGGGGGGGGCGGAGCCTGGGAGGGACTATATGGACAGCTTTTGCTGTGCTCTTTGCCATTTCCTGTTGGGGTGGAGAATATTCCCACAAGTTATGGATGACGCCGTGGACCGGACACACCGTTGGAGAAAGTAATTTATCAGGTAAGCATAAATTCTGTTTTTATCTAGCATGGATACGAGATGTCCCAGATCCGTGGGCCGTTGACATAGTGTTCCGGCTTCAAGTGTGGTCTTCTTAGGAACCATTATAGATTCCCTATCAAAGAAAATATTTCTGACGGAGGTCAGAAGAGCCAAGATTATTTCCTCTTGCCTAGCTCTACAGTCTGCTGTACGGCCATCAGTGGCCCAATGTATGGAGGTAATTGGTCTGATGGTGACTTCCATGGACATAGTTCCCTTTGCTCAATGCCATTTGAGAGCTCTACAGTTATGCATGCTCACTCAATGGAATGGGGATTATGCAGACCTGTCTCAGAGGATAGTTCTGGATCAATCGACAAGAGACTCTCTTCCGTGGTGGCTGTCTCAAGAACATCTGTCCCAGGGGACCTGTTTTCGGAGACCTTCATGGGTGATTGTGACCACGGACGCCAGTCTGCTGGGCTGGGGAGCAGTCTGGGACTCGTTGAAGGCGCAGGGACTTTGGTCTCAGGAGGAATCCGCTCTCCCCATAAACCTATTGGAGTAGAGAGCGATCTTTAATGCCTTGATGGCTTGGCCTCAGCTGGCTTTAGCCCGGTTTATCAGGTTCCAGTTGGACAACATAACCTCAGTGGCTTACATCAACGACTAGGAGGAGGTGGCTCCAATCATTCAGTGGGCGGAAGCTCACAATTGCTGTCTGCCATCCACATTCTGGGAGTGGACAACTGGGAAGCGGATTTCCTAAGCAGACAGACTTTTCAGTACGCAAAGCTTTCAAAGTACGGTTCAAGGTCAAGGGATCCTCAGGCCTTCCTGATAGATGCTCTGGCAGTTCCTTGGAACTTCAAGTTGGCATACCTTTTTCCTCCGTTTGCTCTCTTTCCATGAGTCATTGCTCGGATCAAGCAGCAGAGAACGTTGGTGATTCTAATAGCTCCTGCGTAGCCTCACAGGATCTGTTATGCAGACGTAGTGGAAATGTCGTCTCTACCGCCGTGGAGACTGCCTCTGAGGAAGGACCTTCTACTTCAGGGTCCTTTTCTTCAGCCAAATCTCATTTCTCTGAAGCAGACTGCTTAGAGATTGAACGATTAATTTTATCTAAGCGTGGTTTTTCAGAGTCGGTCATTGAGACCATGATTCAGGCTCGTATGCACGTTACTAGAAAGATTTACCATAAGATATGGTGTAAATATCTTTATTATTGTGAATCCAAGGGATTCTCTTGGAGTAGAGTCAGGATTCCAAGAATGTTATCCTTTCTCCAGGAAGGATTGGAGAAGGGTTTGTCTGTCAGTACTCTGAAGGATCAGAGTTCTGCTCTATCTATCTTGCTTCACAAGCATCTAGCGGACGTGCCAGATGTGCAATCTTTTTGTCGGGCCTTGGTCAGAATCAGGCCTGTGTTTAAATCTGTTGCTCCACCTTGGAGCCTTATAGGGACAGTATACTGTAAAATAGTTTTTCTCTTAATGTGTTTACAATTGCTTTTTTTTACCAACTGTAGAGTAAAAAATGTATGAAAATTAGCTTTTTAAAGTTTATTTGTGTATATTAAAGCTCTGATTTTGTGTTTTTTAAGCCACAACCTAATAAAATCGGTTGAGCTTGTAGGTATAATCAGATCTCATTACTGTATCACATTGTGTACATATACCTGCTTCTTTATCTTATATCTGTCCATAAAACAATCACCAGTACTTGGAGAGAACAATGGAAAATCAACATTGTATTATATATTTAACCTTATCTCTGCTATATCCCACTGGGAGTGTATTTTATTCTGCTGGCTGTGTTTACAAAGCTGATCTATAGCTTGGACCTGCGGCCACAAACTTTTAGAATAGGTGGGGATACCACATGCTAAATCAACTATTTCAAATGCAAATATAAGTGTAAATGAGCTACTTGTAAACAATTTAATACACTATAGCAGGTAAAGTGGATCATTGGAAACAAATTAAAGGGGAGAAAATTTTTGAGTAAACTGTCCCTTTAACCTTGTTCTTAGAGTTTTACAACAGGCTCCGTTTGAGCCTATGCATTCCATAGATATTAAGTTATTATCTTGGAAGGTTTTGTTTCTTACCGCTATCTCTTCTGCTCGGAGAGTTTCGGAACTCTTAGCTTTGCAGTACGATTCACCTTATCTCATTTTTCATGCAGATAAGGCAGTTCTTCGTACCAAGTTTGGTTTTCTTCCTAAGGTTGTTTCGGATAGAAATATTAATCAGGATATTGTTGTTCCTTCTCTCTGTCCTAATCCTTCTTCTCATAAGGAATGTTTGTTGCACAACCTAGATGTTATGTGGGCTCTTAAATTCTATTTGCAGGTGACTAAGGACTTTCGCCAGTCTTCTGCATTGTTTGTTTGTTTTTCTGGGAAACGCAAAGGTCAGAAAGCTACTTCTACCTCTCTTTCTCTCTGGTTAAGAAGTATTATTCGTTTGTCGTATGAGACTGCTGGACAGCAGCCTCCTGAGAGAATCACAGCTCATTCCACTAGGGCTGTTTCTTCTTCTTGGGCTTTCAAAAATGAGGCTTCTGTGGAACAGATTTGCAAGGCTGCAACTTGGTCCTCTTTGCATACTTTTTTCCAAATTTTATAAATTTGATACTTTTGCCTTGGCTGAGGCTTCTTTTGGGGAAGGGTTCTTCAAGCGGTGGTGCCTTCTGTTTAGGTTCCCTGTCTTGTCCCTCCCTAATCATTTGTGTCCTCTGGCTTGAGTACTGATTCCCAACAGTAATTGATGATCCCGTGGACTCACCATACCTTAGGAAAGAAACCAAAATTTAATGCTTACCTGATAAATTTCTTTCTTTCCGGATATGGTGAATCCTCGGCCCCGCCTTTTTTCTAAGACAGGTTTTTCTCCAACATAGGTGTGTCCGGTCCACGGCGTCATCCTTACTTGTGGGATATTCTCTTCCCCAACAGGAAATGGCAAAGAGCCCAGCAAAGCTGGTCACATGATCCCTCCTAGGCTCCGCCTACCCCAGTCATTCTCTTTGCCGTTGTACAGGCAACATCTCCACGGAGATGGCTTAGAGTTTTTTAGTGTTTAACTGTAGTTTTTATTATTCAATCAAGAGTTTGTTATTTTAAAATAGTGCTGGTATGTACTATTTACTCAGAAACAGAAAAGAGATGAAGATTTCTGTTTGTATGAGGAAAATGATTTTAGCAACCGTCACTAAAATCCATGGCTGTTCCACACAGGACTGTTGAGAGCAATTAACTTCAGTTGGGGGAACAGTGAGCAGTCTCTTGCTGCTTGAGGTATGACACATTCTAACAAGACGATGTAATGCTGGAAGCTGTCATTTTCCCTATGGGATCCGGTAAGCCATGTTTATTACGATCGTAAATAAGGGCTTCAAAAAGGGCTTATTAAGACTGTAGACTCTTGCTGGGCTAAATCGATTCATTATTAACACATATTTAGCCTTGAGGAATCATTTTATCTGGGTATTTTGATATAATAATATCGGCAGGCACTGTTTTAGACACCTTATTCTAAAGGGGCTTTCCCAAAGCATAGGCAGAGCCTCATTTTCGCGCCGGTGTTGCGCACTTGTTTTTGAGAGGCATGGCATGCAGTCGCATGTGGGAGGAGCTCTGATACTTAGAAAAGACTTTCTGAAGGCGTCATTTGGTATCGTATTCCCCTTGGGGCTTGGTTGGGTCTCAGCAAAGCAGATACCAGGGACTGTAAAGGGGTTAAAGTTAAAAACGGCTCCGGTTCCGTTATTTTAAGAGTTAAAGCTTCCAAATTTGGTGTGCAATACTTTTAAAGCTTTAAGACACTGTGGTGAAAATTTGGTGAATTTTGAACAATTCCTTCATGTTTTTTCGCAATTGCAGTAATAAAGTGTGTTCAGTTTAAAATTTAAAGTGACAGTAACGGTTTTATTTTAAAACGTTTTTTGTACTTTATCAAGTTTATGCCTGTTTAACATGTCTGAACTACCAGATAGACTGTGTTCTGAATGTGGGGAAGCCAGAATTCCTATTCATTTAAATAAATGTGATTTATGTGACAATGACAATGATGCCCAAGATGATTCCTCAAGTGAGGGGAGTAAGCATGGTACTGCATCATTCCCTCCTTCGTCTACACGAGTCTTGCCCACTCAGGAGGCCCCTAGTACATCTAGCGCGCCAATACTCCTTACTATGCAACAATTAACGGCTGTAATGGATAATTCTGTCAAAAACATTTTAGCCAAAATGAACCCTTATCAGCGTAAGCGCGACTGCTCTGTTTTAGATACTGAAGAGCATGACGACGCTGATAATAATATTTCTGAAGGGCCCCTAACCCAGTCTGATGGGGCCAGGGAGGTTTTGTCTGAGGGAGAAATTACTGATTCAGGGAACATTTCTCAACAAGCTGAACCTGATGTGATTGCATTTAAATTTAAGTTGGAACATCTCCGCATTCTGCTTAAGGAGGTATTATCCACTCTGGATGATTGTGACAAGTTGGTCATCCCAGAGAAACTATGTAAAATGGACAAGTTCCTAGAGGTGCCGGGGCCCCCAGAAGCTTTTCCTATACCCAAGCGGGTGGCGGACATTGTTAATAAAGAATGGGAAAGGCCCGGTATTCCTTTCGTCCCTCCCCCCATATTTAAAAAATTGTTTCCTATGGTCGACCCCAGAAAGGACTTATGGCAGACAGTCCCCAAGGTCGAGGGAGCGGTTTCCACTTTAAACAAACGCACCACTATACCCATAGAGGATAGTTGTGCTTTCAAAGATCCTATGGATAAAAAATTAGAAGGTTTGCTTAAAAAGATGTTTGTTCAGCAGGGTTACCTTCTACAACCAATTTCATGCATTGTCCCTGTCGCTACAGCCGCATGTTTCTGGTTCGATGAGCTGATAAAGGCGGTCGATAGGGATTCTTCTCCTTATGAGGAGATTATGGACAGAATCAATGCTCTTAAATTGGCTAATTCTTTCACCCTAGACGCCACTTTGCAATTGGCTAGGTTAGCGGCTAAGAATTCTGGGTTTGCTATTGTGGCGCGCAGAGCGCTTTGGTTGAAATCTTGGTCGGCTGATGCGTCTTCCAAGAACAAGCTACTTAACATTCCTTTCAAGGGGAAAACGCTGTTTGGCCCTGACTTGAAAGAGATTATCTCTGATATCACTGGGGGTAAGGGCCACGCCCTTCCTCAGGATCGGCCTTTCAAGGCAAAAAATAAACCTAATTTCTCCAACATAGGTGTGTCCGGTCCACGGCGTCATCCTTACTTGTGGGATATTCTCTTCCCCAACAGGAAATGGCAAAGAGCCCAGCAAAGCTGGTCACATGATCCCTCCTAGGCTCCGCCTACCCCAGTCATTCTCTTTGCCGTTGTACAGGCAACATCTCCACGGAGATGGCTTAGAGTTTTTTAGTGTTTAACTGTAGTTTTTATTATTCAATCAAGAGTTTGTTATTTTGAAATAGTGCTGGTATGTACTATTTACTCAGAAACAGAAAAGAGATGAAGATTTCTGTTTGTATGAGGAAAATGATTTTAGCAACCGTCACTAAAATCCATGGCTGTTCCACACAGGACTGTTGAGAGCAATTAACTTCAGTTGGGGGAACAGTGTGCAGTCTCTTGCTGCTTGAGGTATGACACATTCTAACAAGACGATGTAATGCTGGAAGCTGTCATTTTCCCTATGGGATCCGGTAAGCCATGTTTATTACGATCGTAAATAAGGGCTTCACAAGGGCTTATTAAAACTGTAGACTTTTTTTTTGGGCTAAATCGATTCATTATTAACACATATTTAGCCTTGAGGAATCATTTTATCTGGGTATTTTGATATAATAATATCGGCAGGCACTGGTTTAGACACCTTATTCTTTAGGGGCTTTCCCAAAGCATAAGCAGAGCCTCATTTTCGCGCCGGTGTTGCGCACTTGTTTTTGAGAGGCATGGCATGCAGTCGCATGTGAGAGGAGCTCTGATACTTAGAAAAGACTTTCTGAAGGCGTCATTTGGTATCGTATTCCCCTTTGGGCTTGGTTGGGTCTCAGCAAAGCAGATACCAGGGACTGTAAAGGGGTTAAAGTTCAAAACGGCTCCGGTTCCGTTATTTTAAGGGTTAAAGCTTCCAAATTTGGTGTGCAATACTTTTAAGGCTTTAAGACACTGTGGTGAAAATTTGGTGAATTTTGAACAATTCCTTCATGTTTTTTCGCAATTGCAGTAATAAAGTGTGTTCAGTTTAAAATTTAAAGTGACAGTAACGGTTTTATTTTAAAACGTTTTTTGTACTTTGTTATCAAGTTTATGCCTGTTTAACATGTCTGAACTACCAGATAGACTGTGTTCTGAATGTGGGGAAGCCAGAATTCCTATTCATTTAAATAAATGTGATTTATGTGATAATGACAATGATGCCCAAGATGATTCCTCAAGTGAGGGGAGTAAGCATGGTACTGCATCATTCCCTCCTTCGTCTACACGAGTCTTGCCCACTCAGGAGGCCCCTAGTACATCTAGCGCGCCAATACTCCTTACTATGCAACAATTAACGGCTGTAATGGATAATTCTGTCTAAAACATTTTAGCCAAAATGAACACTTATCAGCGTAAGCGCGGCTGCTCTGTTTTAGATACTGAAGAGCATGACGACGCTGATAATAATATTTCTGAAGGGCCCCTAACCCAGTCTGATGGGGCCAGGGAGGTTTTGTCTGAGGGAGAAATTACTGATTCAGGGAACATTTCTCAACAGGCTGAACCTGATGTGATTGCATTTAAATTTAAGTTGGAACATCTCCGCATTCTGCTTAAGGAGGTATTATCCACTCTGGATGATTGTGACAAGTTGGTCATCCCAGAGAAACTTTGTAAAATGGACAAGTTCCTAGAGGTGCCGGGGCTCCCAGAAGCTTTTCCTATACCCAAGCGGGTGGCGGACATTGTTAATAAAGAATGGGAAAGGCCCGGTATTCCTTTCGTCCCTCCCCCCATATTTAAAAAATTGTTTCCTATGGTCGACCCCAGAAAGGACTTATGGCAGACAGTCCCCAAGGTCGAGGGAGCGGTTTCCACTTTAAACAAACGCACCACTATACCCATAGAGGATAGTTGTGCTTTCAAAGATCCTATGGATAAAAAATTAGAAGGTTTGCTTAAAAAAAAAATGTTTGTTCAGCAAGGTTACCTTCTACAACCAATTTCATGCATTGTCCCTGTCGCTACAGCCGCATGTTTCTGGTTCGATGATCTGATAAGAGCGGTCGATAGTGATTCTCCTCCTTTGGAGGAGATTATGGACAGAATCAATGCTCTCAAATTGGCTAATTCTTTCACCCTAGACGCCACTTTGCAATTGGCTAGGTTAGCGGCTAAGAATTCTGGGTTTGCTATTGTGGCGCGCAGAGCGCTTTGGTTGAAATCTTGGTCGGCTGATGCGTCTTCCAAGAACAAGCTACTTAACATTCCTTTCAAGGGGAAAACGCTGTTTGGCCCTGACTTGAAAGAGATTATCTCTGATATCACTGGGGGTAAGGGCCACGCCCTTCCTCAGGATCGGCCTTTCAAGGCAAAAAATAAACCTAATTTTCGTCCCTTTCGTAGAAACGGACCAGCCCAAGGTGCTACGTCCTCTAAGCAAGAGGGTAATACTTCTCAAGCCAAGCCAGCTTGGAGACCAATGCAAGGCTGGAACAAGGGAAAGCAGGCCAAGAAACCTGCCACTGCTACCAAGACAGCATGAAATGTTGGCCCCCGATCCGGGACCGGATCTGGTGGGGGGCAGACTCTCTCTCTTCGCTCAGGCTTGGGCAAGAGATATTCTGGATCCTTGGGCGCTAGAAATAGTCTCCCAAGGTTATCTTCTGGAATTCAAGGGACTTCCCCCAAGGGGGAGGTTCCACAGGTCTCAGTTGTCTTCAGACCACATAAAAAGACAGGCATTCTTACATTGTGTAGAAGACCTGTTAAAAATGGGAGTGATTCATCCTGTTCCATTAAGAGAACAAGGGATGGGGTTCTACTCCAATCTGTTCATAGTTCCCAAAAAAGAGGGAACGTTCAGACCAATCTTAGATCTCAAGATCTTAAACAAGTTTCTCAAGGTTCCATCGTTCAAGATGGAAACCATTCGAACTATTCTTCCTTCCATCCAGGAAGGTCAATTCATGACCACGGTGGATTTAAAGGATGCGTATCTACATATTCCTATCCACAAGGAGCATCATCGGTTCCTAAGGTTCGCATTCCTGGACAAACATTACCAGTTCGTGGCGCTTCCTTTCGGATTAGCCACTGCTCCAAGGATTTTCACAAAGGTACTAGGGTCCCTTCTAGCTGTGCTAAGACCAAGGGGCATTGCTGTAGTACCTTACTTGGACGACATTCTGATTCAAGCGTCGTCCCTTCCTCAAGCAAAGGCTCACACGGACATTGTCCTGGCCTTTCTCAGATCTCACGGATGGAAAGTGAACGTGGAAAAGAGTTCTCTATCCCCGTCAACAAGGGTTCCCTTCTTGGGAACAATAATAGACTCCTTAGAAATGAGGATTTTTCTGACAGAGGCCAGAAAAACAAAGCTTCTAGACTCTTGTCGGATACTTCATTCCGTTCCTCTTCCTTCCATAGCTCAGTGCATGGAAGTGATCGGGTTGATGGTAGCGGCAATGGACATAGTTCCTTTTGCGCGCATTCATCTAAGACCATTACAACTGTGCATGCTCAGTCAGTGGAATGGGGACTATACAGACTTGTCTCCGAAGATACAAGTAAATCAGAGGACCAGAGACTCACTCCGTTGGTGGCTGTCCCTGGACAACCTGTCACAAGGGATGACATTCCGCAGACCAGAGTGGGTCATTGTCACGACCGACGCCAGTCTGATGGGCTGGGGCGCGGTCTGGGGATCCCTGAAAGCTCAGGGTCTTTGGTCTCGGGAAGAATCTCTTCTACCGATAAATATTCTGGAACTGAGAGCGATATTCAATGCTCTCAAGGCTTGGCCTCAGCTAGCGAGGGCCAAGTTCATACGGTTTCAATCAGACAACATGACAACTGTTGCGTACATCAACCATCAGGGGGGAACAAGGAGTTCCCTAGCGATGGAAGAAGTGACCAAAATCATTCTATGGGCGGAGTCTCACTCCTGCCACCTGTCTGCTATCCACATCCCAGGAGTGGAGAATTGGGAAGCGGATTTTCTGAGTCGTCAGACATTGCATCCGGGGGAGTGGGAACTCCATCCGGAAATCTTTGCCCAAGTCACTCAGCTGTGGGGCATTCCAGACATGGATCTGATGGCCTCTCGTCAGAACTTCAAAGTTCCTTGCTACGGGTCCAGATCCAGGGATCCCAAGGCGGCTCTAGTGGATGCACTAGTAGCACCTTGGACCTTCAAACTAGCTTATGTGTTCCCGCCGTTTCCTCTCATCCCCAGGCTGGTAGCCAGGATCAATCAGGAGAGGGCGTCGGTGATCTTGATAGCTCCTGCGTGGCCACGCAGGACTTGGTATGCAGATCTGGTGAATATGTCATCGGCTCCACCTTGGAAGCTACCTTTGAGACGAGACCTTCTTGTTCAGGGTCCGTTCGAACATCCGAATCTGGTTTCACTCCAGCTGACTGCTTGGAGATTGAACGCTTGATTTTATCGAAGCGAGGGTTCTCAGATTCTGTTATTGATACTCTTGTTCAGGCCAGAAAGCCTGTAACTAGAAAGATTTACCACAAAATTTGGAAAAAATATATCTGTTGGTGTGAATCTAAAGGATTCTCTTGGGACAAGGTTAAGATTCCTCGGATTCTATCCTTCCTTCAAGAAGGATTGGAAAAAGGATTATCTGCAAGTTCCCTGAAGGGACAGATTTCTGCCTTGTCGGTGTTACTTCACAAAAAACTGGCTGCTGTGCCAGATGTTCAAGCCTTTGTTCAGGCTCTGGTTAGAATTAAGCCTGTTTACAAACCTTTGACTCCTCCTTGGAGTCTCAATTTAGTTCTTTCAGTTCTTCAGGGGGTTCCGTTTGAACCCTTGCATTCCGTTGATATTAAGTTATTATCTTGGAAAGTTTTGTTTTTAGTTGCAATTTCTTCTGCTAGAAGAGTTTCAGAATTATCTGCTCTGCAGTGTTCTCCTCCTTATCTGGTGTTCCATGCAGATAAGGTGGTTTTACGTACTAAACCTGGTTTTCTTCCAAAAGTTGTTTCTAACAAAAACATTAACCAGGAGATTATCGTACCTTCTCTGTGTCCGAAACCAGTTTCAAAGAAGGAACGTTTGTTGCACAATTTGGATGTTGTTCGCGCTCTAAAATTCTATTTAGATGCTACAAAGGATTTTAGACAAACATCTTCCTTGTTTGTTGTTTATTCTGGTAAAAGGAGAGGTCAAAAAGCAACTTCTACCTCTCTCTCTTTTTGGATTAAAAGCATCATCAGATTGGCTTACGAGACTGCTGGACGGCAGCCTCCCGAAAGAATCACAGCTCATTCCACTAGGGCTGTGGCTTCCACATGGGCCTTCAAGAACGAGGCTTCTGTTGATCAGATATGTAGGGCAGCGACTTGGTCTTCACTGCACACTTTTACCAAATTTTACAAGTTTGATACTTTTGCTTCTTCTGAGGCTATTTTTGGGAGAAAGGTTTTGCAAGCCGTGGTGCCTTCCATTTAGGTGACCTGATTTGCTCCCTCCCTTCATCCGTGTCCTAAAGCTTTGGTATTGGTTCCCACAAGTAAGGATGACGCCGTGGACCGGACACACCTATGTTGGAGAAAACAGAATTTATGTTTACCTGATAAATTACTTTCTCCAACGGTGTGTCCGGTCCACGGCCCGCCCTGGTTTTTTTAATCAGGTCTGATAATTTATTTTCTTTAACTACAGTCACCACGGTACCATATGGTTTCTCCTATGCAAATATTCCTCCTTAACGTCGGTCGAATGACTGGGGTAGGCGGAGCCTAGGAGGGATCATGTGACCAGCTTTGCTGGGCTCTTTGCCATTTCCTGTTGGGGAAGAGAATATCCCACAAGTAAGGATGACGCCGTGGACCGGACACACCGTTGGAGAAAGTAATTTATCAGGTAAACATAAATTCTGTTTTTCGTCCCTTTCGTAGAAACGGACCAGCCCAAAGTGCTACGTCCTCTAAGCAAGAGGGTAATACTTCTCAAGCCAAGCCAGCTTGGAGACCAATGCAAGGCTGGAACAAGGATAAGCAGGCCAAAAAACCTGCCACTGCTACCAAGACAGCATGAAATGTTGGCCCCCGATCCGGGACCGGATCTGGTGGGGGGCAGACTCTCTCTCTTCGCTCAGGCTTGGGCAAGAGATGTTCTGGATCCTTGGGCGCTAGAAATAGTCTCCCAAGGTTATCTTCTGGAATTCAATTGACTTCCCCCAAGGGGGTGGTTCCACAGGTCTCAGTTGTCTTCAGACCACATAAAAAGACAGGCATTCTTACATTGTGTAGAAGACCTGTTAAAAATGGGAGTGATTCATCCTGTTCCATTAAGAGAACAAGGGATGGGGTTCTACTCCAATCTGTTCATAGTTCCCAAAAAAGAGGGAACGTTCAGACCAATCTTAGATCTCAAGATCTTAAACAAGTTTCTCAAGGTTCCATCGTTCAAGATGGAAACCATTCGAACTATTCTTCCTTCCATCCAGGAAGGTCAATTCATGACCACGGTGGATTTAAAGGATGCGTATCTACATATTCCTATCCACAAGGAACATCATCGGTTCCTGAGGTTCGCATTCCTGGACAAACATTACCAGTTCGTGGCGCTTCCTTTCGGATTAGCCACTGCTCCAAGGATTTTCACAAAGGTACTAGGGTCCCTTCTAGCTGTGCTAAGACCAAGGGGCATTGCTGTAGTACCTTACTTGGACGACATTCTAATTCAAGCGTCGTCCCTTCCTCAAGCAAAGGCTCACACGGACATTGTCCTGGCCTTTCTCAGATCTCACGGATGGAAAGTGAACGTGGAAAAGAGTTCTCTATCTCCGTCAACAAGGGTTCCCTTCTTGGGAACAATAATAGACTCCTTAGAAATGAGGATTTTTCTGACAGAGGCCAGAAAAACAAAACTTCTAGACTCTTGTCGGATACTTCATTCCGTTCCTCTTCCTTCCATAGCTCAGTGCATGGAAGTGATCGGGTTGATGGTAGCGGCAATGGACATAGTTCCTTTTGCGCGCATTCATCTAAGACCATTACAACTGTGCATGCTCAGTCAGTGGAATGGGGACTATACAGACTTGTCTCCGAAGATACAAGTAAATCAGAGGACCAGAGACTCACTCCGTTGGTGGCTGTCCCTGGACAACCTGTCACGAGGGATGACATTCCGCAGACCAGAGTGGGTCATTGTCACGACCGACGCCAGTCTGATGGGCTGGGGCGCGGTCTGGGGATCCCTGAAAGCTCAGGGTCTTTGGTCTCGGGAAGAATCTCTGTTACCGATAAATATTCTGGAACTGAGAGCGATATTCAATGCTCTCAAGGCTTGGCCTCAGCTAGAGAGGGCCAAGTTCATACGGTTTCAATCAGACAACATGACAACTGTTGCGTACATCAACCATCAGGGGGGAACAAGGAGTTCCCTGGCGATGGAAGAAGTGACCAAAATCATTCTATGGGCGGAGTCTCACTCCTGCCACCTGTCTGCTATCCACATCCCAGGAGTGGAAAATTGGGAAGCGGATTTTCTGAGTCGTCAGACGTTGCATCCGGGGGAGTGGGAACTCCATCCGGAAATCTTTGCCCAAGTCACTCAGCTGTGGGGCATTCCAGACATGGATCTGATGGCCTCTCGTCAGAACTGCAAAGTTCCTTGCTACGGGTCCAGATCCAGGGATCCCAAGGCGGCTCTAGTGGATGCACTAGTAGCACCTTGGACCTTCAAACTAGCTTATGTGTTCCCGCCGTTTCCTCTCATCCCCAGGCTGGTAGCCAGGATCAATCAGGAGAGGGCGTCGATGATCTTGATAGCTCCTGCGTGGCCACGCAGGACTTGGTATGCAGATCTGGTGAATATGTCATCGGCTCCACCTTGGAAGCTACCTTTGAGACGAGACCTTCTTGTTCAGGGTCCGTTCGAACATCCGAATCTGGTTTCACTCCAGCTGACTGCTTGGAGATTGAACGCTTGATCTTATCGAAGCGAGGGTTCTCAGATTCTGTTATCGATACTCTTGTTCAGGCCAGAAAGCCTGTAACTAGAAAGATTTACCACAAAATTTGGAAAAAATATATCTGTTGGTGTGAATCTAAAGGATTCCCTTGGGACAAGGTTAAGATTCCTAGGATTCTATCCTTCCTTCAAGAAGGATTGGAAAAAGGATTATCTGCAAGTTCCCTGAAGGGACAGATTTCTGCCTTGTCTGTGTTACTTCACAAAAAGCTGGCCGCTGTGCCAGATGTTCAAGCCTTTGTTCAGGCTCTGGTTAGAATTAAGCCTGTTTACAAACCTTTGACTCCTCCTTGGAGTCTCAATTTAGTTCTTTCAGTTCTTCAGGGGGTTCCGTTTGAACCCTTACATTCCGTTGATATTAAGTTATTATCTTGGAAAGTTTTGTTTTTAGTTGCAATTTCTTCTGCTAGAAGAGTTTCAGAATTATCTGCTCTGCAGTGTTCTCCTCCTTATCTGGTGTTCCATGCAGATAAGGTGGTTTTACGTACTAAACCTGGTTTTCTTCCAAAAGTTGTTTCTAACAAAAACATTAACCAGGAGATTATCGTACCTTCTCTGTGTCCGAAACCAGTTTCAAAGAAGGAACGTTTGTTGCACAATTTGGATGTTGTTCGCGCTCTAAAATTCTATTTAGATGCTACAAAGGATTTTAGACAAACATCTTCCTTGTTTGTTGTTTATTCCGGTAAAAGGAGAGGTCAAAAAGCAACTTCTACCTCTCTCTCTTTTTGGATTAAAAGCATCATCAGATTGGCTTACGAGACTGCCGGGCGGCAGCCTCCCGAAAGAATCACAGCTCATTCCACTAGGGCTGTGGCTTCCACATGGGCCTTCAAGAACGAGGCTTCTGTTGATCAGATATGTAGGGCAGCGACTTGGTCTTCACTGCACACTTTTACCAAATTTTACAAGTTTGATACTTTTGCTTCTTCTGAGGCTATTTTTGGGAGAAAGGTTTTGCAAACCGTGGTGCCTTCCATTTAGGTGACCTGATTTGCTCCCTCCCTTCATCCGTGTCCTAAAGCTTTGGTATTGGTTCCCACAAGTAAGGATGACGCCGTGGACCGGACACACCTATGTTGGAGAAAACAGAATTTATGTTTACCTGATAAATTACTTTCTCCAACGGTGTGTCCGGTCCACGGCCCGCCCTGGTTTTTTTAATCAGGTCTGATAATTTATTTTCTTTAACTACAGTCACCACGGTACCATATGGTTTCTCCTATGCAAATATTCCTCCTTAACGTCGGTCGAATGACTGGGGTAGGCGGAGCCTAGGAGGGATCATGTGACCAGCTTTGCTTAGCTCTTTGCCATTTCCTGTTGGGGAAGAGAATATCCCACAAGTAAGGATGACGCCGTGGACCGGACACACCGTTGGAGAAAGTAATTTATCAGGTAAACATAAATTCTGTTTTTTTTTAATTTTTTGTCTAAACCTCAGGCACCTCTACACCTTGTGTTATTCCTTTTATCCATTTTCCTTCGGTCGAATGACTGGGGATTGTGGGAAGGGGAGTGCTCTTTGCCGCCTCCTGCTGGCCAGGAGTGATATTCCCAACAGTAATTGATGATCCTGTGGACTCACATTTCTTTCTTTATGGATATGGTATCAGGTAAGCATAATTTTTTTGTTTTTAAATTGTTAGTTACACATAGTTTAAAAAAGCAAAACCAAATACTTGTTATATATTTTTCTTGTAATTTTAAAGGGATATAAAACCCAAATTTTTTTTCTTTCATTTAAATAGAGCATCCAATTTTAAGCACCTTTCTAATTTACTCCTATTATCAAATTTTCTTCATTCTCTTAGTATCTTTATTTGAAAGAGCAGTAATGTAAGCTTAGTAGCCGGCCATTTTTGGTTCAGAACCCTGGGTAGCGCTTGCTGATGGGTGGCTATATTTAGCCACCAATCAGTCTCCAAGTAACCACTTCTAAGGGAAAGCTACTCTGTTGCCTTCCCCTAGTGACCACAGCCACCCTGTGGGGCTGTGACAGGAGATAATTGCTATTTGACTTTGTTCAGGAGTGGAACATTCATTTCCCTATGCAGTGGGAGAGGGACTGTATATGAAGGTTTGACTGCTACTAAGGCTGACAAATTTGTATCGGATATCACTGTTCAACAGTAGGTGCTTGCTTACATTTGGTTGGTATGTGATTTTTAGACCCGCCCCATTTGACATCACCTATGACGTACAGGAGGGCCGCCAACTTGCCGTGCCCGCCTTGCAACATTGAGCCGACTTACCGGGGAGCGCTGTGGCTGATGCGGGTTACAGGGAGGGGGGCCGACTTACCGGAGTGTGCTTTGGCTGATGTGGGTTACAGAGAGTGGGGCCGACTTACTGAGGAGCGCTGTGGCTGATGCGGGTTACAGGGAGGGGGGCCAACTTACCGGAGTGTGCTTTGGCTGATGCGGGTTACAGAGAGGGGGCCGACTTACTGGAGAGCGCTGTGGCTGATGTGGGTTACAGGGAGGGGGGTGCGCTGTGGCTGATGCGGATTACAGGGAGGGTGCCGACTTATCGGCGTGCGCTGTGGCTGATGCGGGTTACAGGGAGGGGGGCCGACTTACCGGGGAGCGCTGTGGCTGATGCGGGTTACAGGGAGGGGGGTGCGCTGGGACTTATGTGGGCTAGGGGCTGATGGTGGTTATGATGTTAAAGGGGGTGCTTATTGGGGGTTTACAGTGGGAGCTGATGGGGCTTATGTAGGTTACAGAGAGGGGGGCCGACTTACCGGAGAGCGCTGTGGCTGATGTGGGTTACAGGGAGGGGGGTGCGCTGTGGCTGATGCGGGTTACAGGGAGGGGGCCGACTTATCGGCGTGCGCTGTGGCTGATGCGGGTTACAGGGAGGGGGGCCGACTTACCGGGGAGCGCTGTGGCTGATGCGGGTTACAGGGAGGGGGGTGCGCTGGGACTTATGTGGGCTAGGGGCTGATGGTGGTTATGATGTTAAAGGGGGTGCTTATTGGGGGTTTACAGTGGGAGCTGATGGGGCTTATGTAGGTTACAGAGGGGGGCTTATGGGGGTGTTTTGTTTTTTATAAATTGTGATTCCCCCCCCCCCCCCTCATATCGCCTAGCTATAACTGTAAAATCTATTTTGATGATTACTTTGCACTTAATCCAGCTGTTATGGAGACTTGTTGCTTGCATTGTGCACATGTAAGTAACATATCTTTCTCCAACATAGGTGTGTCCGGTCCACGGCGTCATCCTTACTTGTGGGATATTCTCTTCCCCAACAGGAAATGGCAAAGAGCCCAGCAAAGCTGGTCACATGATCCCCTCTAGGCTCCGCCTTCCCCAGTCATTCTCTTTGCCGTTGTACAGGCAACATCTCCACGGAGATGGCTTAGAGTTTTTTGGTGTTTAAATGTAGTTTTATTGCTTCAATCAAGAGTTTGTTATTTTAAAATAGTGCTGGTATGTACTATTTACTCTGAAACAGAAAGGAGATGAAGATTTCTGTTTGTAAGAGGAAGATGATTTTAGCAACCGTTACTAAAATCGATGGCTGTTTCCACACAGGACTGTTGAGATGAAGTAACTTCAGTTGGGGGGAACAGTGTGCAGACTTTTACTGCTTGAAGTATGACACATTTCTAACAAGACTTGGTAATGCTGGAAGCTGTCATTTTCCCTATGGGATCCGGTAAGCCATTTTAATAACAATTTATAAAGGGCTTCACAAGGGCTTTAAAGACTGGTAGACATTTTTCTGGGCTAAAACGTTTGTTTTATAAGCATGTTTAATGGTTTGTTACTCTGAGGAGTTGTTTTTATCTGGGAATTTTGATAATAAAAACGGCAGGCACTGTATTGGACACCTTTTTCACTGGGGGCCTTCTCTAGTCATAGGCAGAGCCTCAGTTTCGCGCCACTAATGCGCAGTTGTTTTTTGGGAATCAAAGCATGCAGATCCATGTGTGAGGAGCTCTGATACACTGAAAAAGCGTGCTGAAGGCGTCATTTGGTATCGTATTCCCCTCTGGGCTTGGTTGGGTCTCAGCAAAGCAGATACCAGGGACTGTATAGGGGTTAAATGTAAAAACGGCTCCGGTTCCGTTATTTTAAGAGTTAAAACTTTCAAATTTGGTGTGCAATACTTTCAAGGCTTTATGACACTGTGGAGTGGAATGGGGATTATACAGACTTGTCTCCAACGATACAAGTAGATCAGAGGACCAGAGATTCACTCCGTTGGTGGCTGACCCTGGACAACCTGTCACAAGGGAGGAGCTTCCGCAGACCAGAGTGGGTCATTGTCACGACCGACGCCAGTCTGGTGGGCTGGGGCGCGGTCTGGGAACCCCTGAAAGCTCAGGGTCTTTGGTCTCGGGAAGAATCTCTTCTACCGATAAACTTTCTGGAACTGAGAGCGATATTCGATGCTCTCAAGGCTTGGCCTCAGCTAGCAAAGGCCAAATTCATAAGGTTTCAATCAGACAACATGACGACTGTTGCGTATATCAACCATCAGGGGGGAACAAGGAGTTCCCTGGCGATGGTAGAAGTGACCAAAATAATTCAATGGGCGGAGACTCACTCCTGCCACTTGTCTGCAATCCACATCCCAGGAGTAGAAAATTGGGAAGCGGATTTTCTGAGTCGTCAGACATTTCATCCGGGGGAGTGGGAACTCCATCCGGAAATCTTTGCCCAAATAACTCAATTATGGGGCATCCCAGACATGGATCTGATGGCGTCTCGCCAGAACTTCAAGGTTCCTTACTACGGGTCCAGATCCAGGGATCCCAAGGCGGCTCTAGTGGATGCACTAGTAGCACCTTGGACCTTCAACCTAGCCTATGTGTTCCCACCGTTTCCTCTCATTCCCAGGCTGGTAGCCAGGATCAAACAGGAGAGGGCATCGGTGATCTTGATAGCTCCTGCGTGGCCACGCAGGACTTGGTATGCAGACCTGGTGAATATGTCATCTGCTCCACCATGGAAGCTACCTCTGAGACAGGACCTTCTTGTTCAAGGTCCGTTCGAACATCCGAATCTGGCCTCACTCCAACTGACTGCTTGGAGATTGAACGTTTGATTTTATCAAAGCGAGGGTTCTCAGATTCTGTCATTGATACTCTTGTTCAGGCTAGAAAGCCTGTAACTAGAAAAATCTACCATAGAATATGGAAAAGATATATCTGTTGGTGTGAATCCAAAGGATTCCCATGGAACAAGATAAAAATTCCTAGGATTCTATCCTTTCTTCAAGAAGGTTTGGAGAAAGGATTATCTGCAAGTTCTTTGAAGGGACAGATTTCTGCTTTATCTGTTTTACTTCACAAAAAGCTGGCGGCTGTGCCAGACGTTCAAGCTTTTGTTCAGGCTCTGGTTAGAATCAAGCCTGTTTACAAAACTTTGACTCCTCCCTGGAGTCTCAATTTAGTTCTTTCAGTTCTTCAGGGGGTTCCGTTTGAACCCCTACATTCCGTTGATATAAAGTTATTATCTTGGAAAGTTTTGTTTTTGGTTGCAATTTCTTCTGCAAGAAGAGTTTCAGAGTTATCTGCTCTGCAGTGTTCTCCTCCATATCTGGTGTTCCATGCAGATAAGGTGGTTTTGCGTACTAAACCTGGTTTTCTTCCGAAAGTTGTTTCTAATAAAAATATTAACCAGGAGATAGTCGTGCCTTCTTTGTGTCCTAATCCAGTTTCAAAGAAGGAACGTTTGTTGCACAACTTGGATGTAGTTCGTGCTCTCAAATTTTACTTAGCAGCTACTAAGGATTTCAGACAAACATCTTCTTTGTTTGTTGTTTATTCTGGTAAAAGGAGAGGTCAAAAAGCAACTTCTACCTCTCTCTCTTTCTGGCTTAAAAGCATTATCCGATTGGCTTATGAGACTGCCGGACGGCAGCCTCCTGACAGAATCACAGCTCACTCCACTAGGGCTGTGGCTTCCACATGGGCCTTCAAGAACGAGGCTTCTGTTGATCAGATATGTAAGGCAGCGACTTGGTCTTCACTGCACACTTTTACCAAATTCTACAAATTTGATACTTTTGCTTCATCTGAGGCTATTTTTGGGAGAAAGGTTTTGCAAGCCGTGGTGCCTTCCATCTAGGCGACCTGATTTGTTCCCTCCCATCATCCGTGTCCTAAAGCTTTGGTATTGGTTCCCACAAGTAAGGATGACGCCGTGGACCGGACACACCTATGTTGGAGAAAACAGAATTTATGCTTACCTGATAAATTACTTTCTCCAACGGTGTGTCCGGTCCACGGCCCGCCCTGGTTTTTAATCAGGTCTGATGATTTATTTTCTCTAACTACAGTCACCACGGTATCATATGATTTCTCCTATGCATATTCCTCCTTTACGTCGGTCGAATGACTGGGGAAGGCGGAGCCTAGGGGGGATCATGTGACCAGCTTTGCTGGGCTCTTTGCCATTTCCTGTTGGGGAAGAGAATATCCCACAAGTAAGGATGACGCCGTGGACCGGACACACCGTTGGAGAAAGTAATTTATCAGGTAAGCATAAATTCTGTTTTTCAATGATGTTCAGTGAGAGGATTTGTAGTGTAGTTTTTCAGTCCTCTGTGTAGGGACTCTCTAATGAACAGAAGCCACTTGCGTTGATAGCTTTTGATACCTCGTCTGCGGTGAGGCAGTCTGATGACCTCATACATAACGTCACAGGCACTTGAAACAGGATGACCTTTCCAGCTTTCAATAACACGTTCTTTTCCTTTTTGCACATAGTTTCCAGTTGCTAAAAAAAAAACTTTTTATCCTGGGGGCACAGGGTGTTACCTGAAAGTAATTAGTTCACCAGCTCGTTTGCATAGAGCTTTGCTTCTACCTTCTCTGCTCCAGTCCCTCCACCAGCAGGATGTACACGTGCAGATGTAAACAATCTCATATACACCCACCGTGCAAAATACACAAGACCTATTGAAAACCTTAGGTCAGCATATTCATTTAACCCCTTAACGACCGAGGACGTGCGGGGTACGTCCTCAAAAAAAGGCAGTTAACGCCTGAGGACGTACCCTGCACGTCCTCGGTGTGGAAAGCAGCTGGAAGCGATCCTGCTCGCTTCCAGCTGCTTTCCGGTTATTGCAGTGATGCCTCGATATCGAGGCATCCTGCAATAACCATTTGTAGCCATCCGATGCAGAGAGAGCCACTCTGTGGCCCTCTCTGCACCGGACATTAACGGCTAGGTTTGTGGGTGGATAGGAGCCGGTGTGGGAGGCGGGTGGCGGCCATCGATGGCCCTGGATGATGCTGAGGGGGGCGGGGATGCCCAGGGGCGCGCTCGCGTGCACGGGAGGGTGGGGGCGGGCGCGTGCACGGGGAGGGAGCGGGTGGGAACCGCTGCACTACAGAAAAAGTAGCAGTAAAATTTACAAAAAAGGGGAAATAAAGTTGGAAATAAAAAGATCAGGCAGGTGGTGGGGGTTGGTCTGTGGGGGGGGGAAGCTACACTACAGAAACTAAAAATAAAAACAAAAAAAACCCTTTTTATTTTGCAAAATGGGTACTGGCAGACAGCTGCCAGTACCCAAGATGGCCCCCAATAAGGCAGATGGGGAGGATTAGAGAGCTGTTTGGGGGGATCAGGGAGGTTGGGGGCTAAGGGGGGATGCTACACCCCCAGCATATGTAAATATGCTTTAAAAAAAAAATAAAAAATTAAAATAAAAAAACTTTTATTTTAGTACTGGCAGACTTTCTGCCAGTACTTAAGATGGCGGGGACAATTGTGGGGGAGGGAAGGGAGCTGTTTGGGAGGGATCAGGGGGTCTGATGTGTCAGGTGGGAGTCTGATCTCTACACTAAAGCTAAAATTAACCCTGCAAGCTCCCTACAAACTACCTAATTAACCCCTTCACTGCTAGCCATAATACACGTGTGATGCGCAGCAGCATTTAGCGGCCTTCTAATTACCAAAAAGCAATGCCAAAGCCATATATGTCTGCTATTTCTGAACAAAGGGGATCCCAGAGAAAAATTTACAACCATTTATGCCATAATTGCACAAGCTGTTTGTAAATAATTTCAGTGAGAAACCGAAAGTTTGTGAAAAAGTGAACGATTTTTTGTATTTGATCGCATTTGGCGGTGAAATGGTGGCATGAAATATACCAAAATTGGCCTAGATCAATACTTTGGGATGTCTTCTAAAAAAAATATATACATGTCAATGGATATTCAGATATTCCTGACAGATATCAGGGTTCCAATGTAACTAGCGCTAATCTTGAATAAAATGGTTTGGAAATAGCAAAGTGCTACTTGTATTTATTGCCCTATAACTTGCAAAGAACATGTAAACATTGGGTATTTCTAAACTCAGGACAAAATTTAGAAAATATTTAGCATGGGTGTTTTTTGGTGATTGTAGACGTGTAACAGATTTTGGGGGTCAAAGTTAGAAAAAGTGTTTTTTTTCTATTTTTTTTCTCATATTTTATAATTTTTTTTATAATAAATTATAAGATATGATGAAAATAATGGTATGTTTAGAAAGTCAGAAAAACAGTATATAATATGTGTGGGTACAGTAAATGAGTAAGAGGAAAATTACAGCTAAACACAAACACTGCAGAAATGTAAAAATAGCCTTGGTCCCAAACGGACAGAAAATGGAAAAGTGCTGTGGTCATTAAGGGGTTAAAGGGACATAGGGAAAATGCTGTTACCAGAAAGGTACAGTTAAAAAAAAAAAAAAACTTTATCCAAACTGAAACGGTTTGGATTTCATAATATTTGTATATTTGCTTCTGTAAAATGGAACAGTTTGGAGAGGGAATGGGACCAAGTGTAAACTTCAATCCTATGTCATTGACACAATATTTACATGTCATTATACAGCTTATACATGATGCAACCTAAAGATAGTTCTATATAAGCTTCTAGAATAGAGTTCGCACCTCACCCATGTTTTCCTGGACACTTATGAGTTCCACATGTTGCAGGGTGGGCAGAGGGGAACATGCATTGCGCCACTGGACAGCACACGAATAGTGACCCTGGGCAGCACTATTCATGTTCCTCCCTGCAGCATGTAAAACTCCATAACCGTCCAGGAAAACATGGCCGTAGGTGGCAACCCTAGCTTTAATACTTTTGTATACTGTACATCAGTGCTTTCCAAACTGTGTGTCGTGACACATTAGTGTGTCGGCGGCCCGTGTGTAGGTGTGTCCCTGCTTCAGCACAAATTTTTTTTAAATTTAAATGTTTTTTGGTTTCCGACTTTCCACCGGCCTGCTTACGCATATTACGTGGTTGATACCTAGTGGGTCACACATCATATTAACCTATTGGCACAGCTCAGCGGGAAAAAATTGATGACCTTGGCGGCACATTGGCTCCTGACTGCACGTTTAGACTCCTCAATCGGCTCGTGAGTGCATGTGTAGTCAGTGAGTGGGACCGCAGTGTGAATGCAGCGCCAGCAGCAGTAGTCAGTCGGACTCGCAAAGCTCTGAGGACGGCAGCTTAAACGCTCAGCTGAAGTCAGTGTTTTTTGGGGGGGTTTTGCAGCTAGCTCCCAGTAGTGCATTGCTGCTCCTGCTCTTGATATATGGATAGGAAGTGGAAGCTTAAAAATGCTGCTTGATGAAATGTGAGTGTTTTTATCTAATATTCCACCAAATATTAAGAAACTGTGTTCATCCCATCAATTTCATACATCCCATTAAAATATTAAGTAGCTATTGGTGTTATTAAACTGTTTTTTAATTCTTGCACATACTGTTACTTGTAAATACATCGTGGTATATAATTTGTGTGTGTCCGTATCTCTTTAAACAAGTTAGTTTAACCTCCTGTTTGCTAGTACAACTGAATTACTGTGTCACGAAATGATGTAGGTCTAAAAAAGTGTCGCCAACATAAAAAGTTTAGAAAGCTCTGCTATACATAGTACCATCACAAACATTGTACAGTACGGTAATCTGAGGTAATAGTTGTTATTTTTAGAAAACAAAAGCCAAACCAACAACATAAGCAGAGAACGTTGTGACTTGCAGGGAATTTTTATTAATTAAAAAAAAAAAGCAAGAATCTGTAGCCTAGGTTACCAAAACAATGCAAACTGCATAAACCAGCTATCTGATTTGCAGCATTTGCAGGTTTGCTTTTTGGCATTTCTAGGGTAGCGTGGAACAAGTTTACACAATAAAATAAGAGGTGTTTAATGTCCTTTTAAATATCTGCTAAGCATTTTATTGAATAAAATAAATAACCACTCTGTGTTGGGAGTTTGTTGTATGATAATATGCAATAACGATCTCTTTAGGGTTGTATAAAGGGTGTTTATTTTTCATTTTATTTTTTGTTTTTACTTTCCTTTTTTTTTTTTTTTTGCCCTGCGCCTGCGTTTGTTGTAGTGCAAAAGTCTCCAGCTGCTACGTGTGTTGATAATCCCTCTGCATGTCATTTCTTAATCTCTGTTCTGTCATTTTTAGGTGAAAGTTACACAAGAGCTGAGAAACATTCAAGCCGAACAGATGACAAAACTGCAAGCCAAGCACCAAGCCGAATGCGATTTGCTGGAAGATATGAGGTATGAAAAGCTTTTCTGCGTACCCCCCCTTCCTCCTCCTTATTTTTTGGAAGAACAGTTGGTTTCTGCAAACTCCGGGAAAGGACAATGGTATTTCCTCTTGGCCTTCCTGCCTCGGAGCTGTTCGACTTGACACACAGCTGGAAATTTTAACCGTAATGAACAAACAGCCAGAAATGTTATACAAGCTGAATTCCCACTTAGTGCACAAACAATCCAATCTCTTTCATGTAAGGATATATGTGTAGCAAGTATTTATTATCCATTTCATTTGGATACTAGTTTATCCATGAAGCACTTTCAGTATTAAAGATAGCAGATATCTGTTTCCCCTTATCTGAAGTCTAATGATCTTACAAAAATTCCTGCCCAGACATGTGCTACAAAATTAGAATGTTGCAATTACTAGATTACTTTTTTTTTGGGGGCCGTTTTTTTTTTTTTTTTTAAATTAACATACTTTTTTTTAAATTAACATACTATTAGGGGACCTGTGAAATTGTTTGGAATGCATTGATACTTTGTAGCAATTTATTTTTTAGTAGCCAAATTGTTAGAAAATCACATTGTTTTGCATTATCTTATCCCCTATGCTGAAATCAGTTAGAGGCTGATATGTGTTAGGGTTAGCCTTGTGAAATCTGTAGGGTACACTTTCAATTCTTAACTGGAGATACCAATTTTAGACTTTAATTGCAGGAAATGGGGGCAACATAAACTATTAAAGTATATTGCAAAGTTGTTTCACTACACATAATGAAAAATGTATATTACAATATTAAAGTGTTCACTTTCTTTTTAACCCTTTCGCTGCTGACAGTTTTGAGCTTTTTTTGCAACCTACATTTAAACCTTATTGTAAGTCAAATTTCAATGAGTGACCCACACAAATGATATCGTTTTTTTCGGCAGGCCCAGCACATTCACAATATACCATTATTATATTTATATTTCATGGCATGTGAGATAGCTACAGCAAAAACTATAAAACAATTTTTTTTATTTTTTTTGCTTAGATTTTGCTGTTACTGTGATCACCTTACTAAATTGTCATCAAGGGTAGCCACATGTGAAATAAGGACCCATACGGGTTTTTTGAGTTTATAATATAGATTAGAGAGACCAATTTGTGCAGTACAGAAATAAAAGCATTTTTTTTTTTTTATCCCAGTGATCACCTGACTATGCAGGCAAAATGTTTTTTTTTTTATAAAAAAAAGAGAGTGGCTTGTCCCCTACAATTTAAAGTTTTAGTGTTTTTTAGATATACCAGATAATTTTTTTTTATTGCACATATGTGCATGACAACATAGCTCATCCTGCTCATCAAAGCAGTTAGACTTTGTAATGCAGGAACTACACACTTAGAGCTAGTAATATTTTCATTACTCACCCTAGATAAATAAATGTAAACATATAGGTAAAATCCTGCTCAGAGGCTACACCTCAATGGAGCAATGTATTTTAAATGTACACATTCCCCTTAATGTGTTTCCAGCGACTTATACCAGCTGCTTACAGTGTATGGGAAGTTGCAAAATTGTAGCTTTATTTTTGAATACAAAATAGCTGCCAACAACCCAATCAAAGGGCTGAGCCTATGAGGAGATCAGTCCTCTAATCTTTCTACATATTCACAATGTAATCCTCATTTATCTCTTTATACACAAATTAAAAATACTTTAGAACAATTGAGATTGAATGTCCCTATTTAACTTGGCTGCTGAAGACGGTGGCAGCACATTGTTATGTGATGTTTGGCCACCAAGAATATGATTTTATTTTTTTGTGGACTTTCCTACATTGTGGCATATCATTATATACTCTGTTAGTCTGGGCTTAAAGGTGCATTAGGCACAAATTAAATAACTTGTTATATTTAACATAACCTTATTTAGTATAACAGTGCTTATGATGCAGAGACTTTTTAGTATTTGCTCTGAAGTGGGACTAAATGCTTACAGTTGTGTCTGCTAGAAAAAATGTGACTGGACATTAATGGTGAAAACGTCTCCTACATAGATTTCTTGTGCTATGAAATGTGCAATAGCTTTAATTCTCACATTCACGTTATTTTAGAAGTAAGCAAATCAAGTTAAGTGAAATTTGTCACTTTTACTATATATATATATATATATATATATATATATATATATATATATATATATATATATATATATATATATATATATATATCCTATATTATAAAAGACAAGAGTTTGTCTGAAGCCGTCATGCGCAGTTCAGACAAACTCTTGCAGCTGATCGCACGCGCACCCACCCGACAGCAGCGCGAGGACCGGGCAGCACAGCTGATCGCGCGCGCAGGGGAGAACCGGGCAGTACAGCTGATCGAGAGAGAGAGAATTAAAATTATATATAACACAACACGGCCCGTGTGAACGGGCTTTAGGACTAGTATATATATATATATATATAAATAAGACTTCTGCATTTAGATCCTTTGTTTAGGCTTCAAATGTGGAAGTAAGTGCTATTTGGCTCTTTTCAGAGCCGGATTGATTCTGGTGCAAGATTACCACTTTAAGATCTGTTCAGAATCGATCGGCTCCGAAAAGCGCTGAATACTGCTTTCACATTTGGAGCCTAACAAAGGATCCAAATGCACAATCGTTAAACAAATCCTAACGAAGGATCCAAATTATATATAATCTATCAGTACTGTACAGTTTTTATTAAATAATTGAATACTTTGCTAGCATAAAAGTAAACTTAGCGCTATTACACACCTAATATATGTTAGTTTAAATGTTTTTAAACTCTGGCAAGTGAAATGAAAGCTTAAACTGCCTTGCTTGCAAGTGTCTCAGACCTCTATGGCCGTTTAAGGAATCAAACATTTTGTGCTAAACAGATACTCTTGCACTGGTTACTTGGATGATATTCTGCCTCTTTCAGGCCATAAATAGTTAATAAGCAAGCATTATTGTAATCCAAATATGTAAACTGTTAACTCAAGAATCCAAAGTATTTACAACCAAAAGCTTTTAAAAATATAAATTCATTAGAATCTGTTAACTATCTACTCTGTAGTAGGTTTTATGATATGATATCTTAGTAGATGAGAACGATATGTACTATTAGTCAAAGGAAAAGCTACTGATATCCATTTAACCCCTTCACTACCGGGCCTTTAAGAGAAAAACTTGCCCAAAATACCGGATAATTTTTAGCATTTTTGCTATAACTCCATATAAACAGAAATAGAGCCTTGTTTTATTTTTATTTACCGGTCAAAAAAATAATAATAAATATGGTAAAATTAAAGATACAGGTTCTCATCAATTATTTATTGATGTAGTCTGCTCAGTAACTGAGAAAAACAAAGGAGCATCATTATTTACAATGTATGATGTATCTTGCAGCTCATCTTGTGAAAACTAGAGTATTTTCTTAATGATTACAAATATTACCTATTATGAGTTGGCAGAGGTGGTGGTACTCAGTACTGGTGAGTATCCCCCCCCCCCCCAAAAAAAAAATAAAAAAATATATGCGATCAAATAATAAAAATTGTTAATTTTTCACAAACTTTTGGTTTCTCACTGAAATTATGCACATACTGCTTGTGCAATCATGGCACAAATGGTTGTAAAAGCTTCTCTGGGATCCCCTTTGTTCAGAAATAGACATACATGGCTTTGCCATTTGATAATTAGAAGGCCACTTATTGCAGCCATGCACCACACTGCTATTATTCCCTGCAGTGAAGGGGTTAATTAGGTAGCTTGTAAGGTTAATTTTAGCTTTAGAGATTACCCTCTCACTTCCCACCCCCTAATCCCTCACAAACGGCTCTCTTCCCTCCCTCACTGGTCTCCCCCATCTTAAGTACTGGCAGACAGTCTGCCAATGTGAAAATTCAATTTTTTAATTTATATATTTTTAATATTTTCTGCAGTGTAGGATCCCCCCCAACCCTCCAATCTTCTTGATCCCTCCCAAACAGCTCTCTAACCCTAACCTATAACCCTTCTTTTTTATAAATAAAATTTTAATTTTTTTATTTTATTCTGTCGTTTACCCCAATCCCCTTTTTCTGTAGTGTAGCTGTAACGATCACACTCCAGTTCCATATGTGGCAGATGCCTGGAGCTTCAGGAACTCCAGCTACTTTTATATATACGTCTTGCGGTACAATAGCCAAAGTACCGCAAGACGTGTATTTATACGTCTTATTGGGTGAAGGGGTTAATTTACTCACAGTTAATGGAGAATGCTGCGTCTGTTTTCTCACCAGGCGACAGCCTTCCTCCTCTTTTCTTCTTCAATTCTTTTGTCTCCTCCCTGCGCCGTCAGCACCGCTATCATGGTCAGTGACGTGGCGCCTCATTGGCAGGCGCCTGGAATTGTTGATAACGGCGCTGAGCCTGTGTGTTTTTAATAAAAAAAAAAACTAAAAAATCTTGCAGATGCATAGTAAACTCATACAGGCAGACGCCCCTCACTGCAGTGCGTCTGTAGGCTCATGCCTACTGTGCCTAATGGGAAATCCGGCCCTGGATAAGCAGTATAGCTGGACCGCACTAACATTAGTGTACAACTTGATATTACAAGTCCATGGCAAATCACAAATTATCAGAGACAAGTTAGAGTGGCCGATATTACAAGTTGTGCTTGAGTGAAAGCTGAAATTACGCTAGTATATTGAGCTGGGGTTTACAAACATTTTTTTCTTTTATGATTCAAACAGAACATACAATCTTAAAGTTACCAATTTACTGCTATTGTCGCATTTACTTTGTTCTGTATTCTTTGTTGATGAAATACTCATTTCTGACGCAGTATGTGACAGGAAACACTATTGCCACCCACTGTTCTTGCTAATGTATAACATAGTTAGAAAACTGCCATATATTGCTCCTATCGCGTGCATGCGCCTATACCTTCCTACCTGTTTTTCCACAAAAGATACCAAGAAAATGAAGTAAATTTGATATTAGAATTTTTTATTCTCCCAACCCTCCCAACTATCTAAATGTTTGGGTTTTTATGTTCCTAGTAAGTAAAAGCAGTTTCACATTGTCAATATGTGCGGGAAAAATGTGTGCACTATACTGTATATAAATCTTCATCACAAGCTCAGTATGTTGTAAAGTCGCCACGAAAGACAAACCCCCCCCCAAAAAACCTGCACCAGCAGCGCAGCTGAATGGGTTATAGAGCCACTATCTGCTAACTAGCTTTACACATAAACAACAAATATACAGGAGAAAGGCAAAACACATTTTCCTTTGTTGATGTGGGCTGAACATTGTTTATTATTTTTAAACAAACCACACAAAACCCTGAAGTATTCAGTTCATTGTAAAATTCAGTTTTGCACTGAAACCTGCATAATCCGGTTGTTTTACACCTTGGCCTGGCTCATAACAAGATGCATTGGTTGCCCCTGTTCTAAAATTTTCCTCAACCCCATAAGAATGCAGGGCCGTGTCACTTCCGGTGACACTGCTCAGCTGTCTGACTGCAAATCCCCTCAGAACACCCCCACTCCTGGGAGATTATTTTATGTAGCTGCATTTTTTTTTTAGGATTCAGATAGGTCATACATTTTTTTTAGGATTCAGATAGGTCATACATTTTTTTTAGGATTCAGATAGGTCATACATTTTTTTTAGGATTCAGATAGGTCATACATTTTTTTTAGGATTCAGATAGGTCATACATTTTTTTTAGGATTCAGATAGGTCATACATTTTTTTTAGGATTCAGATAGGTCATACATTTTTTTTAGGATTCAGATAGGTCATACATTTTTTTTAGGATTCAGATAGGTCATACATTTTTTTTAGGATTCAGATAGGTCATACATTTTTTTTAGGATTCAGATAGGTCATACATTTTTTTTAGGATTCAGATAGGTCATACAGTGTTTTTTAGGATTCAGATAGGTCATACATTTTTTTAGGATTCAGATAGGTCATACAGTGTTTTTTAGGATTCAGATAGGTCATACAGTGTTTTTTAGGATTCAGATAGGTCATACATTTTTTTAGGATTCAGATAGGTCATACATTTTTTTTAGGATTCAGATAGGTCATACATTTTTTTTAGGATTCAGATAGGTCATACATTTTTTTTTAGGATTCAGATAGGTCATACATTTTTTTTAGGATTCAGATAGGTCATACATTTTTTTTAGGATTCAGATAGGTCATACATTTTTTTAGGATTCAGATAGGTCATACATTTTTTTAGGATTCAGATAGGTCATACATTTTTTTTAGGATTCAGATAGGTCATACATTTTTTTTAGGATTCAGATAGGTCATACATTTTTTTTAGGATTCAGATAGGTCATACATTTTTTTAGGATTCAGATAGGTCATACATTTTTTTTTAAACAACTTCCCAATTTACTTCTACTATCAGTTTTGCTTCATTCTCTTGACATCCTTAATTGAAGGAGCCGCAATGCACTACTGGGAACTAGCAGAACATATCGGTAAAAGAAAAGAGGCATATATATGCAGCCAGGTCCTGAACCTACCTGGGTATGCCTTTCAACAAAGGATATCAACAGGACTAAGCAAATTAGATAATAGAAGTACTTTGGAAAGTTGTTTAAAATTGTATCTGAATCGTGAAAGAAAAATTTGGGTTTCATGTCCCTTTAACAAGAACTTAACTGACGCTTTTAAAATATTTCTGTGTTTCTTCGAAAGGTTTTTTGTTTTCCACACTGCTTATTTCGTTCTTTTTCCTTCCCTGACCTCTGTAACAGAAATATTAGCAAGTTGTCTGTTTTCTCTTTTGCAGGCTAGAGCTATATGTACTGCGTGCCTAGGAGCTTTGTATTTGCAACACAAGTCCTACAGATCTTATAGTAGATAGTGGGTGTTGTGTTACAAATCTCATCATTATTGTGATTTAAAGAACTGATATTCATGTTTATTATTTGTTGTATTAGTCAGTATTTTACAAATAAACATGTCGGAGTATGCACTGTCACTGATTCACAGATAAGGGCCTTTGGGTATCTGTATATAACTGAATAAAGGGGCTCCTATTATAATAAATTCACTTGTATTTACTCCTGTTGATCACTATTACTACATCAATCACCTGGCTAACTAATTTAGGGGTAATTTTTGGGGTCTCTAGGCTTAAATGAAGCCACCAATCAGCAAGTGCTATCCAGGGTCTGAACCAAAAATGGGCTGGCACCTAACCTTACATTCCTGCTTTTTCAAATTCAGATACCAAGAGAATTAAGAAAAATTATGAGTAAATTAAAATCGCCTGTTCTATCTGAATCATAAAAAAAAAGAAGGGGTTTTCATATCCCTTTATATAGCTCTCAGGAATTAGAGCAGACAGGTGTAAACTTTGTTGCAAATCCTTTTATTGTTTGTAATGAGGATTGCTACCCCGTGGGATTGAGTAGGTTTAGTATAATGTTATGGGTGATGAGCTTGGATGACTCACGTAATCGCACCTTGGGTTGCTTTCGTTTTCTAATGGTATTTGCTTGAAGGAAAAGGAAACCTGCTATTTATAACTGGACACACAAGTAGAACTGGAAATACAGCCAGTAAAATGTAGGCCCTAAAGTGTGGCTTCAAATAGCTGTGCCGTAAGTAACGTTACACGCGGTATCTTCTTCTGAAGGTGACGGTCTGTACAGGGTCAATTGGTTTTTTTGTAATAGTCTTCTGTTTCTAGACAGCACCCTGTAACAGAAGAGATTGCAGCTATCCCATAGCATAGATTTTATCTAAAATATTTCTCTCTTGCTAACTCGCACATAATAAGCCTAAAAGAAGCAAATAGAATTGTGCTGACAAGGAGTAACCTGTTAAACGTACCTGTTAGGGATTAGAAGTCTCTGTCCTATGGGTGCCAGAGGCTGCCGCACTATAAGCAGCAATGTGTTACTGTGCTGTTTTTCAGCCTATGGGGCATCGTTAGCTGAACAAGAACTTCTTTAAAAACTCAGTGCACACAGAATGCTGGACGGACACAGTATGGAAGATAACCTGGTTAATTTGCTAATGCTTATATGTGGGGGAAATCGTATATACGTGGTGTGTCATCTTTATCTGGTGAAAGTTTAATCTTTGTTCCACTGCTTCCAAAGAGGCTTCAGTGCTACCTTCAGAGTAGTGACCCTGCAACATTCTACGGAGTGGTTGCCTGATCAGTATAAGAGCTAATTTACACCTGTCCCTAAATTGCTACAACAAAGATGAGAAAAACACTTAAAGGGACAGTCTACTCCAGAATTGTTATTGTTTAAAAACGTACATAATCCCTTTATTACCCATTCCCCAGTTTTGCATAACAAACACCGTTATATTAATATACTTTTAACCTCTGGGATTAC
Source organism: Bombina bombina (assembly GCF_027579735.1). NCBI lineage: Eukaryota > Metazoa > Chordata > Amphibia > Anura > Bombinatoridae > Bombina > Bombina bombina. Next base: position 1,232,400,116 of record NC_069501.1, on the reverse strand, counting down.
CTTGTATCCAAGCCTCTGCAGACTGCCCCCCTTGCATTTTAGCCAATCAGCGCTGTCTCATAAATAACTCCACGGGGGTGAGCACAATGTTATCTATATGGCGCACATGAACTGACTCCCTCTAGCTTTGAAAAACTGTCAAATGCATTGAGATAAGAGGCGACCCTCAAGGGCCTAGAAATTAGCATATGAGCCTACCTAGGTTTAGCTTTCAACTAAGAATAACGAGAACAAAGCAAATGTGATGATAAAAGACAATTGGACAGTTGTTTTAAACTTTCATGATTCAGATAGGGCATGTCATATTGGCTAGACTGTCCCTTTTAAAAGGGTTATTTCTGTGGTCCACAAACAATGAGCGGTTTAAATCCTCTTTAAACCTTGTGTGCAGATTAAAAAAATCCATTAAAGCATGTCATTTTTAACACTAGTGACCCTAGACTACTGTGTGGCTAACCCCCGCAAAGAGGTTAATTGCACAGTAGAAATGCCGCTCAGGACTTGCAGAGCAGCAGGAAACACTGCTGAACCAATCAGCAATGCGAGCTCACATCAGATTCGTGTGACTAGCTCTCCTGATTGGATCAGTGATGTTTCTGCTTGGGACCAGCAGTGCTGTGCAATTCCTGAGCAGCTATTCTACTGTGCGTTTTACCCCTTTTGTGGGGGTTAAACATACAGTAGTCTAGGGTCGCTAGTCTTAACAGATTAGAGCCTGTAACTGTTGACTATAATGACCCTTTAAATCTAATCATTCTGTGCAGTGCCAAGCACGCATTGTCCGCTTACTAGCTATAATATATTGAACTAAATATTAACTGCAGATTCACACTAGGATTTCCGTGCTATTGTGTCACCATTTACAGGGAGCTGCAGAAGCACAAAGTGTGCCAGAAATATGAGGCAAAAGGTTAAGACAGAATATTTAGTTACTGTGTAATCTTCTTGATCTTTAACACTGCCATACTAATGCTATTACTTCATTGTTATCTGTACTGGGAATTGTCACACACAATACACGCAAGAAGCTTTGTTAGTAAAAATGAATAGAATCTGAGACATACTGACTGCACCTGGTGACGTTACTGCCCACACGTGCCTGTAGGGTTAAAGGTAGTTACAATACAAATGTGGAAGTTCACGCTTGGTATTCATATAGGTAACACAGTAATGACCCAATAATATCACTTCACATTTTACCTTCCCTCTGCTGTTTTATATGATTGGATATAGTGGTCTCCTTAAAGGGACAGTCAACACCAGAATTTTTGTTGTTTTAAGAGTTAGATAATCCCTTAATTACCAATTCCCCAGATTTGCATAACCAACACAGTTATAATTATACACGTTTTACCTCTGTAAATCTGCCCCCTTATTTCAGTTATTTTGACAGACTTGCATTTTAGCCAATCAGAGCTTTCTCCATGGTAAATTCACGTGCATGAGCTCAATGTTATCTATATGCAACATTTGAACTAATGCCCTCTAGTGGTGAAAAACAATCAAAATGCATTCAGATTAGAGGCGGCCTTCAAGGTCTAAGAAATTAGCATATGAACCTCCCAGGTTTAGCTTTCAACTAAGAATACCAAGAGAACAAAGCAAAATTGGTGATAAAAGTAAATTGGAAAGTTGTTTAAAATTACATTCCCTATTTGAAACATGAAAGTTTTTTTGGACTTGACTGTCCCTTTAAGATCAGCTGTACTTTACTGTCTGCAGAATGGCTAGCAATAGAATTTTCCCAAACAATGTGGTTAAAGAACCATTAGATGCAGTAGAATTGCATAATAAACAAATAGATACATAAATATATGTATTTTTTTTTTCTAATAGGCTACTTATAAACCTTAACTGATGGGCTATTTTGAATTTTCTAGATATTCCATATATTTAAAGGGACAGTCTTTTTTCTTGTTTAAAAAGATAGATAACACATCTTTACTATATCCATTCCCCAGTTTTTCACAACCAACATTGTTATATTAATATACTTTATAACCTCTAAACCTCTCCCTGTTTTTAAGCCCTTGCAAGCCTCCGCCTATTTTAGTGCATGTTATTAGCTTTTCGCAGCCAGACAGTGCCAGTTCATGTGTGCCCTATAAATAACATTGTGCTCACTCTCGTGAAGTTATGCACGAACCAGCGCTAATTGGCTAAAAGGATTGAGATACGGGGCTATCTGGTAATCACGTAGGTACAAAGTATGTTAATATAACCGTGTTGCTTATGCAAAACTGGGAATTTGTTATAAAGTGATTATCTCTAAACAATAAATAATTTCAAGTAGACTGTCCCTTTAAATTAACCCTTACTGTAGGCCATTTTCAGTTAGAAACCAACACATTATTCTATGTATATGTCATGGCACGTAAGACCAGTATAATAAAGTGTAACAAAGTGCATATTTTTATTGAAATTTTAATAAAGAAGGTTGTAAACAATAGTGTGTGTGTGTGTGTGTTTTTTGTAAACTCTTGATAAATTAAAGGGATTAAACTCTCTGGGTATATTTATAACTTTTATTTGAGTAGAGGCTAATGGGAGACCCTACAAGCACATCAATGCACATTTATTCACGGCAGGTGATCACTATCACTGTAGCCAAGCAAGCTGAAATTCATCAGTTTAACCAGACCTGAGCTATCGAGCAGATTTCAAAGGAACAAGATCTTCCTGTCTATAAATCAGTCCAGATTGGAATGCACAGAAAGAACTGTTTGCAGAAAAATGCAAGTGAAGTCTGTGTTGTGTGATTATTTTATTAGGTTTATAATGCTGTTTAGCATTTAAAGTCTTCATTTCAAAGCTTTAAAAATAATGTATTAGGTGTTACTTATGACAATTTTGAGAGGAGTCTGGAACCTTTCTCCCTTACTTCCCATTGACTTACATTATAAACTGTGTTTCAATTTACAACGGTTTTGATTTACAACCATTCCTTCTGGAACCTAACCAGCATTTGTCGACCAATGCTTTAATTAAAAAAAATATTTATTGCTAAAAATGCTAATTATCATCAAAGATCAGTGTTCACAGATTGCCATAACAGATATTATAATGAAAAATGTTGAAATTTTGTGAGAATTGCCAAACACACAAAGTGAGCAAATGCTGTTGGGGGGAAAATGGCGCAGATAGACTTGCTTGATGCAGGTTTGACACAAACTTTCAATGAATAAGAAACTGCAATATCTGCGAAGAGCGATAAAACAAGGTTTGCCTGTGTTCTAATGGTCATCTCAAGTTAGGTATTTTCACAAACGATAAGGATATCTGGATACCAGTCTAGAATAAGTGCAGAATGAGTGACCATAGTTACCATTCTGGACAAGCAGCGCTATGCGGCTCCCAAATGATACTTTTCCTGTGTGTTTAACCAGTTGTTGGTGTTAAACACAGAGTTGGGGCATCGCTAGTGATAAAATGATGCGCTTTTATGAATTAGTGCATGTCATGGCTACATTACTCACAATCTTTTGCTGCTTTATAGTAGGTGTCATATTTGCAGAAATTTGCTGTCTTTGTGAGAACTTTGGAACGAGTAGATCCCTTTTACTTTGCACTGTAGTATTTTTTGATGATTTCATCAATTCACAGATTTCCCATGTCCTGTAACTGCAGTTTCTGGTGTGTCCTCAGACTTAGGGCATCTGCTGTTTGTAAGAGACTGGGTTGATGGGTTAAAAGGTGAGATTAGAAGCTCATCTACGGCAAGTAATATGTAATATTGTTTTGTAACACATAAACACCAATACAAAATAGGTAACTTTCTTCCCAAAATAATCATCAGCACTATGTGCACTTGTGCAAGGGATTCTGGGTAAGAATGTGCACGTGAAGCTTACAATGCCTCACCTTATTACTTCTAAAATCCGTTTTGGACACCATCTTCTTTATGCCAGTGGAGTACAGTTTCAGACCACTTTAAAACATAGCAAGGATAGACCAAACTAGCTTTCTATACATAGTTTTCTTTCATGTAATTGGCAAGAGTCCATGAGCTAGTGACGTATGGGATATACATTCCTACCAGGAGGGGCAAAGTTTCCCAAACCTTAAAATGCCTATAAATACACCCCTCACCACACCCACAATTCAGTTTTACAAACTTTGCCTCCCATGGAGGTGGTGAAGTAAGTTTGTGCTAGATTTCTACGTTGATATGCGCTTCGCAGCAGGCTGAAGCCCGGTTTTCCTCTCAGAGTGCAGTGAATGTCAGAGAAGAGAGTATTGCCTATTTGAATACAATGGTCTTCCTCTAGGGGATCTAGTTCATAGGTTCTCTGTTATCGGTCGTAGAGATTTCTTCTCCTACCTCCCTTTTCAGATCGACGATATACTCTTATGTACCATTACCTCTACTGATTCTCGTTTCAGTACTGGTTTGGCTATCTGCTATATGTAGATGAGTGTCTTAGGGTAAGTAAGTCTTATTTTATTTGTGACACTCTAAGCTATGGTTGGGCACATTATATGTAAAGTTCTAAATATATGTGTTTAAACTTATATTTGCCATGATTCAGGATAATCAGTATTCCTTCTTTCAGACTGCCAGTTAAATTTTTTGGGAAAATGCATATAAATTATATTTTTTCTTACCTTGCTGTATATTTCTACTCCTATTTTACTTTAAAAGGACAGTCAAGTCCAAAATAAACGTTCATAATTCAGATAGGGCATGTCATTTTAAACAACTTTCAAATTTACTTTTGTCACCAATTTTGCTTTGTTCTCTTGGTATTCTTAGTTGAAAGCTAAACCTAGGAGGTTCATATGCTAATTTATTAGACCTTGAAGGCTGCCTCTAATCTGAAAGCATTTTCAGTTTTTCACCACTAGAGCGCGTTAGTTCATGTGTTTCATATTGATAACATTGTGCTCATGCTCGTGAACTTACCTAGGAGTGAGCATTGACTGGCTAAAATGCAAATCTGTCAAAAGAACTGAGATACGGGGCAGTCTGCAGAGGCTTAGATACAAGGTAATCACAGATGTAAAAAACAGAATTTATGTTTACCTGATAAATTACTTTCTCCAACGGTGTGTCCGGTCCACGGCGTCATCCTTACTTGTGGGATATTCTCTTCCCCAACAGGAAATGGCAAAGAGCCCAGCAAAGCTGGTCACATGATCCCTCCTAGGCTCCGCCTTCCCCAGTCATTCGACCGACGTAAAGGAGGAATATTTGCATAGGAGAAACCATATGATACCGTGGTGACTGTAGTTAAAGAAAATAAATTATCAGACCTGATTAAAAAACCAGGGCGGGCCGTGGACCGGACACACCGTTGGAGAAAGTAATTTATCAGGTAAACATAAATTCTGTTTTCTCCAACATAGGTGTGTCCGGTCCACGGCGTCATCCTTACTTGTGGGAACCAATACCAAAGCTTTAGGACACGGATGAAGGGAGGGAGCAAATCAGGTCACCTAGATGGAAGGCACCACGGCTTGCAAAACCTTTCTCCCAAAAATAGCCTCAGAAGAAGCAAAAGTATCAAACTGGAGATGTTGCCTGTACAACGGCAAAGAGAATGACTGGGGAAGGCGGAGCCTAGGAGGGATCATGTGACCAGCTTTGCTGGGCTCTTTGCCCTTTCCTGTTGGGGAAGAGAATATCCCACAAGTAAGGATGACGCCGTGGACCGGACACACCTATGTTGGAGAAAGTATATTAATATAACTGTGTTGGTTATGCAAAACTGGGGAATGGGTAATAAAGGGATTATCTATCTTTTTAAACAATAACAATTCTGGTGTAGACTGTCCCTTAACGGACCATTAAATAAAATATTGCAAAATCAAGAATTTAATAAAGGACATTGCAATATCACTTGCACTGAATTTGAAATGAGCAGTAGATTTGCCAGCCCACTTTATCATGTGACAACCAACGGCAAATCACAGATTCATATATTTATATACCATAAACTGTTGCACATGTCCAGAAGTAGCTGGTGCATCAGAAAGTGTGCATATAAATAGACTGGAAAGTCTCTTAAAAACGACATGCTCTATATGAGTCCTAGTTTAAAGAGACATAAAACAAAAAAAAATCTTTCAATTTTCAGATAGAACATACAATTTTAAACAACTTTCCAAATGTACTTCTATTATCAAATTGTCTTTGTTTTCTTGTTATCTTATGTTGATAAGCAGGAAGGTAAGCTCAGGAGTGTGCATGTGTCTTCAGCACTATATGCCAACAGTTTTGTTTGCAACAATGTTTTACATTCACAAGAGCACTAAATGGAACCACTATTCCCTGCCATGTAGTGCTTCTGACACGTGCACTCTACTTATCTAAATATCTCTTCAACAAATAAACTTTTTTATAATTGTGTTCTCTGCCTGAATCATGGGTTTCATGTCCCTTTAATTCTGACTGAGTGTCCCTTTAAAGCTTTCTTGAGCTGCTTTGTACTTTCATGACATGGTGAGACATTGTGGGCCTCATTTGCATATATTTACCCAGAATCCTTTGATCCAGTTAGAATGCTTTGCAGATTATCTTTTTGGAAAAAGGTTACTTAATGTGCAAATGTTGTGCACAATCATTTTTTTCTTTCATAAGGTGTTTGAGTCCACGAACATATGGGATTAAACTCCACTCCACTGGGAGACAGGCAAAAATTACCCAACACCAAGAGCTTTAATCCCTCCCACTTTGACTCCCCTCAGTCTTAAAGGGACAGTGTACACCAATTTTCATATAACTGCACGTAATAGAAACTACTATACAAAAGAATATGCACAGATACTGATCTAAAAATCCATTATGAAACCTTTTTAAAACATACTTAGAAGCTCCCAGTTTAGCATTGTTGGTGAGATTAGGCTGGGACACCCACTTAAAGGGGCTGGGAAAGCAGGAAGAGCACCCCCTTCCCTGCATATAAAAAAAAGACTCATTACAGAAACGGAAGCAGCAGGAATCTGTAGACTAAAGTCTACTTCTGATTCTGTGGGGCTTGGTTAGGTATCTGAAAATCAGCACAGTGTTATTAAAAAAATAAGCAAAACTATACATTTGTTACAAAAACATTACCAGATGGGCTATATAAATGGATCATATACAAAACATTTATGCAAAGAAAATCTAGTGTACAATGTCCCTTTAATTTTTGCATTGACAGGAGGATGTGAAAATTTGAGGTGCTTAGACTTGTTCATAGAAAGGGGTGCTCAAACTGCTGTGAAGCCTGTTATCCTCCTCAGAGGACAAAGAAAAGGGCAGAGAGGTGTAGAGGAGTACCATAGGGAGTTTTTCACTAGCCTGCCACAGGTGTTCCTGAGACTGGCCCTGCAGCAGCCTCCTGTGGGCCCCATCAGGGTACCTCTTATGTAAGATATACAGTCAGTTTCAGCTAACTTTAATGGGCTCAGCTACTGGTTGCAGAATGTATGCAGCACGGTACGCTCAAAAGAGTGAGTGTTACAGGGGGAAGTATGTGCCCTACACTCACAAAGCTCACAGGCTCCTTTTGCAGGTACATCAGGGCCAGGGGACACTCCTTTTTATTCACACTGACATGCAACAGGACTGAGACTTATGTCAAGGTACATGACACAGTGCGGCTGCATTTTTGTTTCACTATGCGCAGCTCAGTTTAATGGCGGTTAGCATGTTAATGCTCTTGGGATTTATGTGAGCGCTGGCTTTCATTCCTCTGTCGGATTTAGCACAGCTTGGCAAGGTGAATAAAATCTTCTGGTCCTGGTTCCACAGTAGGAACAAGGTCTCAACTACTATGTTTTTTTAAAGTGTCTAAGTAGGAAGACTTGTTTAGACCAATCTTAGATCTTCCTTTTAAAATGGAATCAATTCAGTCTCTCTTGCCATTCGTTCAGCAAGGTCATTTCATGAGCACAATCAATCTGAAGGATGCATATCTACATGTTCCCATTCTCAGGGATCATAACTAATTCCTCAGGTTTGCCTTTCAGCAGAAACGTTGTTTGTGGCACTTCTTTTCAGCCTGGTAACACGTCCAAGAGTGTTTACAAAGATTTTGGGGGCCCTTCTCTCTGTAATTAGAGCATTGGGCTTATCCAATGCACCTTATTTGGACGACATTCTCATTCAAGCTCCATCCTTGCGTTTGGCTACTCTTCTTTTGATATCCATTATTCAGTTTTTAAAAGACTATGGGCGGAAGATAAATCTTCCGTAGTTCTCTTACACCACTCACCAGAGTTTATTTTCATCCATCAGGTGCTCACTGCATGGAACTTGTAGGTTGGAGGGTGCTGGCTTCTGATGCCATCCCTTTTGCAAGACTTTACTTCTCTTTTCTTCAACTCTGTATGCTCAAGCAGTGGAATGGATATTATACAGACTTGTCTTAGTCAATTTTCTTCTTAAACGGGAAGAGTCCACAGCTGCATTCATTACTTTTGGCAATTTAGAACCTGCCCACCAGGAGGAGGCAAAGACACCCCAGCCAAAGGCTTCAAATACCTCCCCCCACTTCCCTCATCCCCCAGTCATTCTTTGCCTTTCGTCACAGGAGGTTGGCAGAGAAGCATCAGAAGTTCGAGAGAGTCTCTTATGGAGGGTAGTACTCTTCGAAATGGGACTGGAGTTTTAAGTAATCCTGTCAGCCTCTCAGTGAGAGCATGGATGAAGGTTAGAGTCCGGAGATACAGGGAGAGTCTTTCTGCGAAACCATCCTGACTTATATTAACAGCTCCTTGGCAATCAAAGTTGACGAGTTTCGCTGCCTGCATTTATTCACTCAAGTCCATGTCAGAAGCAAGGCTACTATCACACTTGAAGGGCCTTGTTCCTGTTTCACGGCGCAGATTCCGGTAAGATCGTTTCATTTCATTATGTGAAGGTAATGGTAACAAGAGAAGGTAGGGTCCCAGTGGGACTCCTTTTATCTTAAAATAGGAATCATGGGTTAATATCTCCTGAGGGGGGTTATTGAACAGGGGGGACTTTAATCATGTTTGTGGTTCTATCTGCTAATGTGTAGTAATACTTTGGCTCATGGCTTTTCGGAACATAACGGCCTTATCATCAATTGGCACAATCTCTTTAGATTTGCATGTTTTTTTTGTGACTGGCATGGTGCACTCGTGACCGGGTGCAGTGTTTTCCACTTCCGTATGCTGACTGTGTGGCAACAGAGAGAGTCTGCTCGTTGGTTGTCTGGTTCACAGGAGGTGGTGAGTGCACCAGCCATTGGGTGTGTAAAACAGGTGCCAGTTAGCGTTTGTCATTTTTGTAATCCCAAGATTATGGAGGATTCTGATTTTTTTTTAGACACGGATGTCTCTGATGTGGAGAATGCGTCTTGTGATGAATATGAAATGGCCCAAGTAATCCATGCCCATCAGTTATGTTCCGATTGCCGTTCTAGAGTACTCTCTTCTCCCAACTCGGGGACCTTAGAGTGCATTGAATCCGCCCCAAAAGATTCTATGTCCGGTGAGGCGCGTGCCCCAGAACCTTCCTTTGCTGCACAAGCATTTGTCCCTATGGTCTTTACTCCTCCGAAAGGTGGCTTGTTTCCTCCAGAGGTTACGGCACGGTTCCGCATGGCTATATCTATGGCGCTGGCTCACATATCTCCTAAGTGAAATATTTTTAAGGTACTGTCCATGTTCTGTCAACCAGGGCCCGTCAGGCGTGGGTTCGCCTGATTCAATTCGGCCTTCTGGGGAAGCATCAGCCTCTCAGGCTTCAGGGGCCCCTACCTCGGAGTCATTTTTCGATCCGGCGAGGGATAAATTCGCCTTCCGTTATAGGCTGGCACGTCTTCGTGTTCTACTAAGGCATGTTTTCGCGGATCCGAGGCCTTAGATGGGTTAGACATTTGGGGATGAAGCTAATCTCCTTGACGTCTCAGTTTTTCTTTCTTTTATGTATTGGTTCCAGTTCTGTTGGCGTACTCATTCACCTTGGGCGTTCACCGTGGGTGCTGCCTTACTTTTTATTTTTATCCGGAGAGGATGTATTTGATTTGTTTTTAATAAGCTCATGTCTGATATAATTTCCATTTTGGGAAAGTTCTTTCTCTGGAACAGATACTTGCGATTTTGTGGTCGCATGGGCACTTTCTCGGAAGTTGCACACTTTTGGTAAGGAACGAAGTTATGTTCTAATTAATGTTATCAAACCTTCGGGTCAATTTTTCTTGGACCTTAGACAGTTTTGGGATGTCTTTATACCAGGCAGGTACTGGTTGGGCGCTATCTGTTGTTCCTTGGGTTCATGTCACCTTTGGGGTACTGATTATCCTGTCGGAATCTGAATGTCACTTGGCCTATCGATATGGACTCCGGGCTCGGATCCTACTACAAGGTATGAGGCCTAGTGCGTAGATCCAACGCTTCTGAGAGGAAGGTTGGGAGTTATATAGGCTGGCCTCTTTAGCGGCCTACTGCCACTCCACCCTGAAAGTGCTCAATCTCGTCTGATCTTGGATGAGTTACGTGATGAATTTTTCAAGAAGTCATTGGGAACGGAAGCGTAGTTTTCCACTCCTGTAGAGTTTGGAGATGTGAATGACCTCCGGATGTCTGGTATTCCGGGTGATGGACAATTTACGGCTTCACTTGCGGTATCTTCCAGATGTCGACTCTTGTAGCATAGTTGCATTCCTTTTGCGGTGGCGAAGTTTACTTTCCTTCCCGTTTTGGTTTGGATCATCTGTTCTGGAAGTGCGGAGCATGCCTTTCCTTTTTTTTTTTTTCTCAGTGTTTCGTTTGCTCCAGTACGTGGAGTGCAGGGGTCACCGTGCTTTTTCTGCCAGGAGCTGCGAGGCTTCCATTGTTATTCCTGTTGCAGGGATTTCGGGAGACTGATACGGTAAGGATTTCTGGAGACTGTCGTCTTCTCAATCTAAGAACTGCCCCTTGTCATACCATGGTCTTTAGACTCTTGGGTGCTATCCTTCGACCATATGCAGATCTAGCCTTTTGGGCTTGAGGGTAGGAGGTCCGTGGTCAGTCACAGACTGTTGCCTTTCTGGGGTCTGGGAAATGACCTTCCTCTTCACCAGTTTGTGGATCAGGTCGTTCGTCCTGTCTACTGAGGATAGCCTTGCGATCCAAGGGTACTTGTTGCCCATTTCTAAAACTGGTCAGGAGTTTTTTCAAACTCTTGGGTTTGAGGCTGTTGCTAGGTAATCTAAGTCTACGGACTTTAGATGGTGTCCCTTTGAGGGCGGGGTTTCTGTCTCATGGGAGATTACTGTCTGCCTGAGGCTTAAGTTTGATGTCTCTCTAAAACGTCCCTACTTATCTTCTGGGACATCTGTGCTTCCTTTTAGACTCCAGTTGTCGTTTCAACTTGGCTGGCGATGTTGGCCGAAGGGTCTCCCCTATATTGGTAGGGTGGTTACTGTTGCTTTGCTCCCTTTTTTCTTCTCACCTAGGGTGGGGGATGGGTTCTTGCGTGTTCTCCTTGACTTGAAGGTACCTCAGTATCTGTGAAGGCCTGTGGGTCCTTGTTTTTCTTGTCTCGTAGGATATTTTTTTTCCCCCTTCCTGGCATACTTAGAATCATGGAACTGGATTCTGGTATTAGGATGCTGGGGGTCAGAGTACTTCTTCCCAGGGGGAGTTTTCCTTCTTCTGAAATGCTGCAGTGTTTTTTTTTTCGGAGCATGCCAGTTTTAGTAGCGGTCAGAGTTCTACTCTGGGGTTTGGATTCCTTGTAGATCCATCCTTTTTTCTTCAGACGGTCTGGGGCTCGTGTCTTAGGTCTTTAACTAGCCTTTGGGCTGGGACTGTTATACTGGAGGGAAGGTCGGGGATGGTCTGCTCAGTGCAGTATTGACCGTTTACAGTTATTGAGTTTGACCTCCCTTTCGGTGAGGGGACTCTTGGTGTCCATCTCTGTACTGGTGGCGTCTGCTGCTGGGATGGAACGCTCCTTGGAGCCCGGATATTTCTGGTCGGGAGCTGTTGTCGATATTTTTTGGCGCATCTGGTGGAACGAGTCCCACGATGGCTTAGGGTCAGCTTGCTGCCTGGAGATTGGTCATCGCGAGTTCTTGTTTACAGGTGGCTCTGTGTTCTCTTGGAGAGCTCTTTGTTTTTTAACTGCTCGGGCAGTTATCCTGTCTCTGCCTGTCTATGCTTGTCTAACCTGACGGGTTTGACTTGGCTATGATGCAATAGGGAACTTGCAGGTTTCTGGAACACCATATGTCATATGTGGTATGGTGCTGTGTCAGGGATATGAGGGTGGCCTTCTGGTCATCCTAGTGACGTTTTTTCCTGGGTATGGACTTATTTCTAGTTCTGGTTCTTGTCCTTCTAGGGAGTTCGTCTCCCTGGGCAGTGGTCCTGTGGCAACCTTGGGTTGCTCTAAGTTTGATTTGAACCCGTGTTGGATGGTCCTTTGCATCTTTTATGGGGTCCTCTATTGTTCCCCCTCGGGGGTAGATGGAGGTTTTTTACTTTTAGCGGTACTTTTCGTGGGAGTCGAGAGCCGCTGGTCTGGCTCCTCGGAGGCCTTTGTGCTCAGCAGACTCTGGGTCTGAGTGGTCTCTATCACAGCTTTGAAGGTTATGTAACTGATGAGCAGTTACCTGGGCTTCTGGTTTTTCCCTTGTCGTTTAGACAAACAAGTAGCTTTTGTAGGTTGTCCGGTAATTTCAGGCTGTGGTGCTTTTTGAAGGGGCCGTATTTTTGTACCCGCCCTTTGTTTGCATTCAGTGTCCTCTAACTTGGGCATTGTTTTCCCAAAAGTATCGAATGCAGCTGTGGACTCCTCCCATTTAAGAAGAAAAACATAAATAATGCTTACCTGATAATTTCTTTCTTATGACACGGTGAGTCCACGGATCATCTTAATAACTGTTGGGAATATCACTCTTGACCAGCAGGAGGAGGCAAAGAGCACCACAGCAAAAGCTGTCAAATACCACTCCCCCTACCCACAATCCCCAGTCATTCTCTTTGCTTGTATAAGTTGCAAGAAAAGGGGTAAAGTTTGTTGTCTGATTCTTCAATCAAGAGTTTGTTGGGTTCTGTCTTTCAAGATGGAAACTATTCGTTCCCTTCCCCCTTTGGTTCAGGAAGGTCAGTTCATGACCACAGTGGATCTAAAGGATGCGTATCTGCATATTCCCATTCACAGGGATCATCACAGGTTCCTAAGATTTACATTTCTAGACAAATAGTTTCACTTTGTAGCTCTTCCTTTTGGTCTGGTAACAGCTCCCAGAATTTTTTCAAAGGTCCTGGGAGCATTGTTGGCGGTGCTTCGATTGAGGGGTGTTGCAGTGGCTCCTTATCTGGACAACATTCTAGTTCAGGCTCCATCTTTTCAACTAGCAAACTCCCACACGGAGTTGTTGTTGTCTTTTCTGCGCTCCCATGGTTGGAAGGTGAATTTAGGGAAAAGTTCCTTAAAGGGACACTGAACCCAATGCAATTTTAAACAACTTTCTAATTTACTCCTATTGTCAATTTTTCTTCATTCTCCTGCTATCACTTTATTTGAAAAAGAAGGCATCTAAGCTTTTTTATTAGTTTGGAACTCTGGACAGCACTTTTTTATTGGTGGATAAATGTATCCACCAATCAGCAAGAACAACCCAGGTTGTTCACCAAAAATGGTCCGGCATCTAAACTTACATTCTTGCATTTCAAATAAAGATATCAAGAAAATGAAGAAAATTTGATAATAGGGGTAAATTAGAAATTTGCTTACAATGTCATGCTCTATCTGAATCACGAAAGAAAACATTTGGGTTCAGTGTCCCTTTAAGTCCGGCTACAAGAGTGGTATTTTTGGGGACCATTATAGATTCTCTAGAGATGAAATTTTTTCTGACAGAAGCAATACGTGTCTTGCTTTTCAGTCCCTTCCTCGGCCGTCAGTGGCTCAGTGCATGGAGGTTATTGGTCTGATGGTTTCAGTCATGGAGATCATTCCGTTTGATCGGTTCCATCTCAGACCGTGTCAGTTATGCTTCCTCAGGCAGTGGAACGGCGATTATGCGGATTTATCTTCAAAGATTGTTCTAGATCAGATGTCCAGAGATTCTCTTCCATGGTGGTTGTCTCAGAATCTTCTCTCTCCGGGAACTTGCTTTCACAGACCTGCCTGGGTGATTGTAACCACGGATGCCAGTTTGCTGGGCTGGGGTGCTGTCTGGGGTTCATTAAGGGCTCAGGGTCTATGGCCTCGGGAGGAGTCGGTTTTCCAATAAATGTTTTGGAACTGAGAGCAATTTTTAATGCTCTTCTAGCCTGGCCTCCGCTAGCTTCAACCCAGTTTATCAGGTTTCAGTCGGACAACATAACGTCAGTGGCTTACATCAATCATCAGGGAGTAACTCAGAGTTCCTTGGCTATGACAGAGATAGCCAAGATTATTCAGTGGGCGAAGATTCACAACTATTGTCTGTCTGCTATCCATATTCCAGGGGTGGACAATTAAGCAGCAGATTTTCTGAGCAGACAGACATTTCATCCGGGGGAGTGGGAACTTCATCCAGAGGTATTTTCCAGCTTGATTCTCAGTTGGGGGCAGCCGGAGTTGGATCTCATGGCATCTTGTCGGAATGCCAAGCTCCCGAGGTACGGGTCGAGGTCAAAGGATCCTCAGGCTGTTCTGATAGATGCTCTGTCAGTTCCTTGGATTTTCAGTCTGGCATATGTGTTCCCTCCGTTTGCTCTTCTTCCTCGGGTCATTGCTCGGGTCAAACAAGAGAGGGCATCGGTGATTCTCATTGCTCCGGCGTGGTCTCGCAGAATCTGGTTTGCAGATCTGGTGGAGTGGTCTTCCCTTCACCTTGGCGTCTTCCATTAAGGAAGGACCTGCTTCTGCAGGGTCCCTTCCTTCATCCAAATCTCGTTTCTCTGAAGCTGACTGCTTGGAGATTGAACGCTTGATTCTTTCTAAGATTGAGGCCCGTAAGCCTGTGACTAGGAAGATTTATTATAAGATTTGGCATAAATATTTGTATTGGTGTGAATCCAAAGGCTACTCGTGGAGTAGAGTTAGGATTCCTAGGATTTTGTCTTTTCTCCAGGAGGGTTTGGAGAAAGGTTTATCTGCTAGTACCCTGAAGGGTCAAATTTCTGCTTTATCTGTTATTGCACAAGTGCCTGGCAGATGTGCCAGATGTTCATTCTTTTTGTCAGGCCTTGGTTAGAATTCGGCTTGTGTTTAAGTTTACTACTCCACCTTGGAGTCTTAATTTGGTTCTTAGAATCCTTCAACAGGCTCCATTTGAACCTATGCATTCTTTGGATATTAAGATGTTATCTTGGAAGGTTTTGTTTCTGGTGGCTATTTCTTTGGCTCAGAGTTTTGGAGCTTTCAGCCTTACAGTATGAATCGCCTTTTCTTATTTTTCACTCTGATAAGGAAGTTCTGGGTACTGCCTTGGGTTTTCTTCCCAAGGTTGTTTCTGATAAGAATATTAATCAAGAGTTTGTTGTTCCTTCTTTTTGTCCTAATCCTTCTTCTCATAAGGAGCGTTTGTTGCACAACCTGTATGTGGTTCGTGCATTGAAATATTATTTGCAGACGACTAAGGATTTTCGCCAGTCTTTCTTCTTTTTTATTTGTTTTTTCTGGGAAGCGTAAGGGTAAGAAAGCTACAGCTACTTCTCTTTCTTGTTGGTTGAGGAGTGTTATTCGCTTGGCATATGAGACTGCTGGTCAGCAGCCTCCTGAGAGAATCACGGCTCATTTCATAAGGGCTGTTTCATCTTCTTAGGCTTTCAAAAATGGAGCTTCTGTAGATCTGCTTTGCATACTTTTTCTTAGTCATCTTTGCATACTTTTTCTAAATTTTACACATTTGATACTTTTGGTTCAGCAGAGGCTTCTTTTGGGAGAAAGGTCCTTCAAGCAGTGGTACCTTCTGTTTAGGTTAACTATCTTGTTCCCTCCCTTATCATCCGTGTCCTCTAGCTTGGGTATTGGTTCCCAACAGTAATTAAGATGATCCGTGGACACACTGTGTCATTATAAAGAAAACATAATTAATTCTTACCTGTTAAATTTTATTTATTTTTGGACACAGTGAGTCCACGGCCCACCCTGTTTTTCAAACCGTTTTCTTTTCTATAAACTTCAGGCACCTCTGCACCTTAGATTACTTCCTTTCTCCTTTCCCTTTGGTCGAATGACTGGGGATTGTGGGTAAGGGGGAGTGGTATTTGACAGCTTTTGCTGTGGCGCTCTTTTCCTCCTTCTGCTGTTCATGAGTGATATTCTCAACAGTAATTAAAATGATCCGTGGACTCACAGTGTCAAGAAGTAAATAAATTTATCAGGTAAGAATAAATTGTTTTTCTTTTCAGGAAGAGTCCACAGCTCCAGCCCGTGTTTTATCTATAAGGTGGCAGTACATTTTTTGTTCTTCTGGCACCTTTTTCACCCTGATATTTCTCCTATTGTTCCTTGTTCCCTTGGCAGAATGACAGGGGGATGAGGGAAGTGGGGGAGGTATTTGAAGCCTTTGGCTGGGGTGTCTTTTCCTCCTCCTGGTGGCCAGGTTCTGAATTCCCAAAAGTAATGAATGCAGCTGTGGACTCTTCCCGTCAGAAGAAAATAATTATCAGGTAAGCATAATTTATTTTGTCTGATTTACAGACATGACAATCTCTTTCCTTGTGGGTATCTCACAGTTCTCTGATTCAAGGAGCGTCTTTTCTAAGTCCATCTTGGGCTTTGATTACAACGAACGCCAGTCTTGCAGGATGGGAAGCTGTCTGGGAGTCTCTGAAGGGGGGTAAAAAGCATTCTCTAGCGATTAAGATTTCTCTCATTCTTTCTTGGACAGAAAGTAATTATTGTATAGTTTTGACCATGAAATGAGAGAAAAAGACAGGCGCACAAGGCACGATTCAAGTGTAGGATTTTATTGTACTAGTAAAACACACGGTTAAAAACACTTACTAGATAAAGGTTAAAAGTCAGCATTGAGAGCATATGCTCATTAGGATTATCGCAGCTCCTGCAGCACCAGGGAGATAGTTGGTCCTTTTCCTCTCCGTTTACGAAAAGACTAAGTGGGCGACGGTGTTCCGGATCCTGTCACCCCAGTCTTGGTAACGCTAGTGCTGAACAGTATTCTTTAACTGCTTTCCTGATAAGTCTTTTTTGTTGTTCGGATGCCTGACGCGTTTCCCCCGACTCCGGTCGGGCTTTATCAA
The DNA here is from genome assembly GCF_027579735.1 of Bombina bombina. Classification (NCBI taxonomy): domain Eukaryota; kingdom Metazoa; phylum Chordata; class Amphibia; order Anura; family Bombinatoridae; genus Bombina; species Bombina bombina. Next base: position 1,232,382,971 of record NC_069501.1, on the reverse strand, counting down.
AGGCTGGATAAATTAAACTTGGCGCCTCTTTGTTTTAAAGGTATGTCCGCCAATCAGATGGGAGGTGTGCGCTTTCTAGCCAATCATTACTAGAAGGTGTGAGCGCATATGTAAACCCGGATTTAAGATTGTATATCCCTAAAATAGCATGCAGTAACAATATTTTTACACATAGTTTCATACAGCGAACACGTGAGGGAAAGACAAAAAACAAAATATGAGTACAAAGATACTTCTAAGAACAAATAAAAGCAGTGCAATACATAACGTTCTCTCTTATTGCAAACAAAGTATATGTAATTAATAGACAACAAATGTGCATTGTATGTTTCTAGTGAGACCCATATTAGAACGTTTTACCCTTATTTGTATGTTAATGGTTATAAAATAATAATTATAAGGATTTTGAACGTTTTATATTGTTGATAGACCTAAAATATAACCCTAATATAATTTTCTACGTTAAAACAGAACACTTATGAAAAACTTGTGAAATATTCTTTTTAGTGATAAAACTTTGCTATGTAATAGCCATACAGGATTCTGTCCATATTCACTTTAAGTTTATAAATTTAATTTATTTGGTTAGCTTTTATCAAAAAATGCGAAATTTACTAATTTGAATAAGTTAAATGAATGAATAATTGTTAACAAAAATTAGTAAAAAACGTTATTGTTAAAAAAAAAAACGTTATTATTAAGAAATTCCTAATTAGTTTTTGTTTAAAAGCATAGTGTAGATGTGTTAAAGTTGATGTTGTAATAACAAGCTGCGCTATATATATATATTCTAGAAGATAACAATTATGTTGGGGAGAGTATCCTTGTGATCTTGATGATTAACAAAAGATGCCCTGAAAACAAGGTTCTTTAGGGGACATCATTTTGCCTTTAAAATGCAATATTTAAAATTCAATATTTTTGAAAAATTTTTAGTTGAGTTGATTGGTATATCTGAAACATTAAGATATGTTTTCGAAGGGATATCATGTGTTAGGAAAGGGGATATTATACACACTAAAATTTATAGCTGTTTAAAATTGGGATGTTAAGACTATAGATGAAGATGAGGATTGGAAATGACCTAGCTAAAACATGTGCAAGTATTATGGAAGTTCTGACCGCACAAATGGAAATTATTGCATAATTTTATAAGAAGGCCGCCACATCTATATCAATGTTTAATCCTAAGGGCTGCAATGTTTTTAGCTTGTAGATCCACTTTGTTTCTAGTTTTCTTAGTTCAAGTAATCTATTTGGTTTTGTATATGGTACTTGATCAATTACTTGGATCTTTAAAGAACTTGGATTGCTCCCATGGCAGTCTAAAAAGTGTTTTGGGACACTATGGTTCTCCATTTTTTCTTTAATGTTGTACAGATGCTCATTTGTCCTACGCCTTATCTTTCTTTTCGTGCGACCCACATATAATAGGCCGCATCCACATTCTAATAGATATACAACGTATATTGAGTCACAGTTGCTTCTAAAGTCTATGCTATAGGTTTCTGTAGATAGGCTGTTATGGAATGTGGGCGATTTGTTTATGTGTTTGCACATGTTGCATCTGGTTTTTCCACACTTCATAGTACCTTTCCAATTCATTAGCCAGTTGTCTGTGTTTGGGTTAGTCTTATTTTTATGAATGGGTTTGATTCTACTGGGGGCTAATATGTTTTTTAAACTCCTTCCTTTCTTGTATGTGAAAATGGGTTTTTCTTCAAGCTGTGGACCCAAAAAGGGATCTGATTTTAAAATTGGCCAATGTCTAGTGATTATGTCTTCTAGTTTTTTAGAACCTTGATTATATGTAGTTATAAATCTTATGGGATTTTGATTTTTGGATTGAGATTTAATTAAGTTATTATGCAAATTGGTCCCTATTGCCATTGAAACATCAGTGAGATTCTTCTCTCGAAAGAAAGACTCTCTATCCATGGCAGCTGTATTTGCCTTTACTTTATTTAATGCCTCTGGATTGTATCCTTTATCCAAAAATTTCTTCTCTAAGATATCCGCTTCCATATTGTAATCTAAATTATGTGTGCAATTTCTCCTGATTCTTGAGAACTGACTTTTGGGAACATTATTTATCCAACTCTTTTTGTGTGCGCTTTTAGCTTGTATAAAGCTATTGCAATCAGTAGTCTTCCTATAGTTTTTTACAGCAATTTTCCCATGGGGATCTTTAAAAAGAATCAAATCCAAAAATTCTATTTTTTCTTTTGATATATTTTTAGTGAATTTTAAATTAAAATCATTACTGTTCAGATGGTCCATAAAATTATTTACTCGTTCTTCATTGCCCTTCCATAAAATAATAATGTCATCTATATATCTTGCATAGATTAAAATATTGCTTAAAAAAGGGTTATTTCCCCATACATAATTATTTTCAAAGGCATTTACATACAAATTCGCGTATGAAGGGGCAAAGGTGGTGCCCATTGCCGTTCCTCTTTTCTGTACATAAAATTTGTTTTCAAGTTTTGACCATTCAGTCCAGGGGTCGACAATTGGGATGCAGATTTCTTGTCGTCTGACTTTTTATTTGAGGTAATGGTGTCTCAACCACAATTTTTTTTTTTTAGAATAGTAGCTCTAAGGGGGTTGCAGGATATCTTCATGATGACTTCTCTCTTGAATCTCAAGTTTTCCAGCTACTATGCCAGGTCACAGGATACTCATGTGGTTCTAATAGATGCGCTATGGTTCCTTGGTTCGTTCATCTGATTTACTTGTTTCCTCCGTTTTGCTCTGATTCCACGAATGGTCTCTTACATCCAGCAGGGGAGAGTTCTAGTCATTCTCATTGAGCCAGCTTGGACTCACAGAACCTGATCGGCAGACCTAATTCAGATGTCCAGCTCTCAGTGCTGGACTCTTCCATTAGAGAAGGATCTTCTGACTCAAGGTCTTTTATTCCGACCAGATCTAAAAGCGCTAAATTGAAGGTAGTAATATAACGCTTCTGTTGCCACAGAGAGGTTTTTTTTGGCTCAGTTATAGTCATTCTTATTAAGGCTAGTAAACCAGTCATTAGAAAAATGTATCATTACGCATTGAAAGTTTTTTTTTCTTTCTTTCTTGGTCTGACTATAGAAGTTTCTGTTTGGACTCTTTTAGAATTCCTAGGATTTTGCAATTTATTCAGGATTGTCTAGATAAGTTTCTCCTTGAAGGGTCAGATTTGGGCCTTTTTCAGTTTTTTTCCATTTAAAAGAAACAAAAAAACTTTCTAGATTGCCTGATATTCAAGCTATTGTGCAGGCCCTCTGCAGAGTCTCAAATTCATCTTGAGGCTTTTGCAAGTTCTTCCTTTTGAGCCTATGCATAAGTTAGATATTCAGTTTCTGAACTTTCAGCGTTGTATGGCGAGACTCCTCCTTATCCTGATTTTCCATCAGGTTAAGGCAGTTCTTAGGTATCACTATAACTAATTTCCAAAGGTGATCTCTTCTCATATAATAACCACTTTGTGGTGTCGTCTTCCAAAGAATTGTAAGGTCATTTAAATGTAGTTTTGAAGTTTTATCTTCAAGCCACTAAGGAGTTCTGTAAGTCTTCCGCTTTGTTCTTTTTCCGGGTCTGCATTTCTTAAGTTTTTCAAAATTCAACTTAACTTATTTGCTTGGCTTCTACTTGATTTTTCCTTTAATTCTTTCAAAAGTTTTTCTCATTTTGTTGATTGATGACTCTTCCATGGCTACGTTTGGCAGGAAGGTTCTCCAGGCTGCAGTGTCTGGTCGGTGATATGCCTCTATCCCCTTTTTGTCCCACCCTTTTTATGGTACTGTAGACTCCACAGCTTCGGTATTAGATCCCATTTATTATGGACTCTCACCACCATGAAAGGAAATAATTTATAAGGTAAGCATAATTTTTTTTTCTTTTACATGATTCAAATTTTTAAACGACAAAGTGTAGAATAAACTTTTTTAAATGACATTCATATAAAAGTGTTAACAGCTGTATATATGGTTCTGTTTTCGAACATAGTTTTTTTTTAAATGGGATTGTGTACTATACACTTGGTATACAGTCTACTTTATTTTTGTTGTTTAAAAAGTAAGATAACAACCTTTAGTATCCCTTTAAAGGGGAGAAAATATTAGCATATACTGTCACTTTAACATGTTCACAATTTGACCATTGTGATTCATCACCTGTGGTCAGGAAGGGAAATAATTTAAAATACAAAGAAAAACCCACTTGATTGTTGTAAGGTGAAACTATCCTAGACTGATTGTAGTAAATTTTTAAGATTAAAGTGAAAGTAAACTTTTCAGTTAATGATGATTGCACTGCAGTGATTAATAGTACCTTAAAGGGACACTGAACCCAAATTATTTATTTCGTGATTCAGATAGAACATGCAATTTTAAGCAACTTTCTAATTTACTCCTATTATCAATTTTTCTTCGTTGTCTTGCTATCTTTATTTGAAAAAGAAGGCATTTAAGCTATTTTTTTATTCAGAACCCTGGACAGCACTTGTTTATTGGAGGGTGAATTAATCCACCAATCCGAAAGAACCCAGGTTGTTCACCAAAAATGATTGGGGCATCTAAACTTGCATTCTTGCATTTCAAATAAAGAGATACCAAGAGAATGAGAAAGTTGCTTAAAATTGAATGCTCTATCTGAATCATGAAAGAAAAAATTTGTGTTCAGTGTCCCTTTAATGTAGTCGCCAACTTTGTTTTTAGATTACAGCTATTGTTCGTAAAATATATATTTTAAATTTTCTAGCGTTTCTCTGCCGACCCCTCCCAAACCCTACTTCCTTGTCTGACGTCTAGAACGGTCCCACCCGCTCTCTACGTCATTCTAAAGCGGGTTCACAATCGTGATTTCAACTGCACATGCGCCAAACTCAGTGATATTGTAACTGAAACATAGTAGTCAATTAATTACTACATTCATTGAATACTATAATATTGGAGAGAGTAGCAGCATTATTGTGTCCGTGTAACCAGCTTTTCTACTTACTTTGACCGCGATCGATGCGGAATGGTATTTTGTAACAAAGTTTTAAGTATGATCCCTATAGAGTATGCGCGTCTTACGTATGGTCATGTACAATAAACACTGGTATTCCGGTTTAACGCATGCGCTTAATACTCGCGTGACATTTCAAAGAATGGGCTGAATGGCCCGAAGGGGGGGGGGACGACTATTGGAGGATTGAAGAGGACTCGTCGGTCTATCATTTTGACGAAATGGCAGGCGGAAGAATGGAGGTTATCATAGGCTGTTTAAAAGGTAAAAAAACTGCACAAAATAAGAATATTAAATAAAAAAATAAAAAAAAGCTTAATTAAAGTATACCTACTTTTAAATACTATGACGTGACCGAGTTCGGTTGACTTTACCTTCACTTTAAATAAATATTCTTAAAACCATGAAGCAGCTTTAGTGACAGTTATAAAGTATTAGTGAAGTTTTTTGTGAATAATAAATACCCTACGGTGTCCTAAAGGCAAAAAGCCTGACACTAGGTAAAATTCTGTTTAGAAGAAAGTACGGCATCTGGCTGCAGTATTGTAGAGGTGAGATTACAGACCATAATCTGGTGGCCACAGTTTGTAGTTCAGAGACCTCAATTATCTTGAGATTTTGGCAACCTTTGAAATACCCAGTGTAGGAACTGAATGTCAGATGGGGGTTTCACTGTATTCCATAGATGGATTAACAGAAGTCTGCTCCCTGGAAGCAGTGTGTCCTGCAACCTCCGTGTATGTATATGTGTCTAGTGGCTCCTTGGGTTTGTCGAACCCTGCTCTATGGGCACATTGTGCTTATGGTGTTATTGCAGCTGCTAGGCATAAGCAACCATGATCTTTTTAATCATAGCATTATTCCTAACGAGTTCCCACTAGTACAGTTAAGTCGGCTTTGCAGAAGGGACTGAGGACATTCTTTTAATCAACTGTTCCACAACTATGATTCACATGTATAGAGTTTAACTGTTCTCTTTAGAAACACAAATGCTTTATAAATTAACTTTGATTTTGGAATAGTTTTGCTGTGGTTTTGGTTTTGTTGTAAATAACATTTAGTAAATGCTGTGTGACATGGAGATCCCTGCTGCTGCAGTACCATGTCTATACCGTTTTTGTTAGTATTAGTTGTCTCTAAAGCACTAACACTAATTCAGAGCTATACTGACAACCGCTTACACTAATTCAGAAAAGTTTCTTTTTTACGCAGCCTCTGTAGAAAGATGGTTTCCTGACATCCTGTCAGCTTATTTTTATTTGTATAAAACTGGACCTTGTGATGACGTTGAGCTTAGCAGATCTGCTGGCAGATGCAATGCTTGCAAGAATTTGACCTATAACAGACATCTGGCAAGCAGTGTGCATGTCTGCGGGATTTACCCGTTGCTATTTGAACATTAATTTGTGATTCAATTTAGCTGGCATTCTGATAATATTATTTAACCTCTCTGCTGCTGGAGCTTGTGAAACCGGAGCTGGCAGATAGACCGGACTGTTTGCTTTATACAGCTTCATTCTGCTATTTCAGTCCTTGCATGTCCTTTGTAAGCCTGAGCTTTGTGCAGCACAGGTCACGTCTCCCTTTTTTTGTTAAATATAAACTAAATAAATGTAGCAATGTCACCAGATCTATATGAGCCGTCAGTCATTCCGAAACCATGTCCCAGAACACATCTCTCTGGATTGGCTAGATGGCTCATACCTGTTCTTCCTGTGTGATAACTTACAAAAGCATAGAATGAACCATGTAATAAAGGTTTTGGTATCAAAGTGCACACACCCTGTGTGCTCCATTGCATTTCCTGGATTAGAATTTTTGGACCAAAGTTGGAAACCCTGCAATATCTTTTGATGAATGCAGGTTATGTTACTTTTTTACATCCAGATGTTTTATTTGTTAACTACATTTGTATACATGTTAATAAAAAATACTGGGAGAATTGACTGCCTGCAAAGGTGTTTGGTAAGTTGTATTTGCAATGTAAATGAGTCATTGCAGTGTATAGAGCTTGTTTGAGCTAAAATTGTGTCACCTGTTGTATTGTTACAAAAGCCAAGTAGGAGCGTGTGCTCAGTTTAATATCAGCGGGGCAGGTTGTATGGCCCTTTTATTTGGCTTTACATCCAGTGACATAATAATAATACAAAAAAACCACAACCAGCATAAGAGGCATTCAGGCACCTATAAGTGTTCTAGCGTTTTTATTAGAGCATAATCGATTATAAAAATAGTTGTCAACAAATCTCATAATCGATTAGTTGGTTTGCGATTCGTTTACTTTTCTCTTTTTCAAAACAGTATAAGTTTTCAACTACTCCTGGCTTATGTGCAACCCAGAAATAATAGGTGTCAGCATTTGGATTGATTATATTAAAGGGACATAATACTCATATGCTAAATCTCTTGAAAGTGATGCAGTATAACTGTTAAAAAGCTGACAGGAAATTATCACCTTAGAATCTCTATGTAAAAAGGAAGATATTTTACCTCACAATTTCCTCAGTACTGTGTAAAAAGTTATACTTTAGCTGCTGTCCATCTGCGGATAAAACAAAAAAAATGAAGAAATGAACTGCAGCCAATCAACATTCAGTACATCAACAGTGCTGAGTACTGTAATCTCATGAGATTTCACTTAACTCTCATGAGGTTTCATAGTAAACTTCCTTAAACTGAATAGGGAAATAAGGGAAATAACACGTGTGCATGAGGCACGCTCCCTTGCCGGTCCCGGGACAGGCATACTGATTTGCTGCTTAAAGTCCTTTACAATGGGGTGTGAATACTTAAGTGATATTTTCTAGTCAGCTTTTTACAGCTATGCTGCATCACTTTCAAGTGTTTCAACATTTGGCTATCAGGGCCCTTTAAATTAGGTTATTTGGAACTATGCTTTGCATTATATAGAGCCAAGCTTGTTATGTACCTAGCCCTAGATTGATGGGATTTGTTATTTGAATTGATGTGCTCTATTATCTGTTTGCACAATTATTAGCAGATCACTTGCTATTGCTGATTATATCTACTGTATAGATAAATGTGTAAGGCTTTGTCCTGTTATTGAAATTTAGTCCTTAGCACTTTTGACTTTTCTTGTTTTTTGTTGTTGTTTTTTTAAATATATTTTTAATTAATTGTAATATGTACCAAATTCAACCTCTAAGTATATATCTTATTTTAAGTGCGGACTAGATATTTTTTCCCCTAACCTTTTTATAGCTGGTTATTTATCATTACATATAGATATTTAAGATATTTTTATGTTAGAATGAAGTCCAGGCTTTACTTTAAGAGGCCACTTGCATTGGCGGAGGGCTAACAAAGATAAATATTCCACCTTGGTGAAATTAGTAAAACCCTACTTATGCATCCCAAGCACCTCAACACCATCTGCTGCAGACAAAATAGCTTACAATGGACAAACAGTTGTATTAATGTAAAGTTTTAGTCTGAAGTTTATATTTATAACACTCAGTATGTGGGTTTTATTTTAAATATATGATTATTTTTTTAAATCCTATTAGTAAAATTAAGCAAAAAAAAAAATCGGCCGATTAATCGATTATGAAAATAGTTGCAGTAACTTGCAGCCCTAGTATTTATTTAGTAAATAACGTCACACATCACACACAGATCTAACACTTTTCTGCTTCTGAGAAGGATACTGACGTAGAGCCAATTAGAATTGGCATACATGGGTATCCACCAATCATCAGCTATATCCAGCTCAGGAATATCATTATGCTAGTGGCATGACTTTCTTTAGTAAATTGATGACGAATCCAGCTTACTCATATTAGTTGCGTGCCCCATCTGGCGTCCAGCTCGAGGGGCACGCAAGGTTTGGAGGAAGCTGGATTAGTCATCGATCTGCTAAAGAAAGTAGGAGATGCGGGCAGAGGAACGGCGGTATGTTTACCATCACTCAATGGTAAATATTTAAAAAATTAAGCGTCTTTCTAAATTTTAATGAAAGTGCCCCCTGTTTTTAAGATTATTTTAAGATACTGGGCAGTAATTTATTAAACATTACAATAACCCCCTTTCGGGTTTCAGTGTCATCTGTTATTCTGTATGATGAAGACACCCAATCTACCTTTGTGCACCAGACCAATCCTCTTCCTTGCTACCTCGTGTTACTAACTGATGTTCTCATATTTCATCTTGGACGTCCTCTCACTACCTTAAGCTAAATCTTTCCTAAAATGAGCTCCTTATTTTCCCCCCTTCTTCCAAAATCCACCCCCCCATGTATCTATAACTGTTGATAAAAGCATCATTGGCCCAACCCCACCCACCCGATGTCTTGGGTTCACACTTGACTCAGATCTCACATTCACTTCTTACATCCAGTCTTTGGCCAAATCATCAAAATTCCTTACACAACACACAGCTAAGATATCAATCAACTCTCTTAACATTTCCCACCTTGGACTATTGCAACTCCATCCTCTCTAGTTTCCCTAGTTGCTGTCTATCTCCTTTACAATCCATAACGAATGCCTTTGCCAGGCTGACCTTCCTTACACATCACTCTTCTTCTGCTGCACCTCTGTCAATCCCTTCACTGGTTTCCTTTTGCCTCCAGAATTAAACAGAACATTTTGACTGACATTCAAGGCCCTTAATGGCACTGCTCCCCCATATATCTGACCTTGTCTCCAGTCTGAGAGTGCAGTCCCCTTCCGTGTTTTGTATATATATATATATGTGTGTGTGTGTGTTTATATATATATATATATATATATATATATATATATATATATATATATGAGTAAAGCAAAGAGTTGTTCACTTCACAGCGCTAATCTCACAATATATAGTGTACTATTACGGTACACCTTATGTAACAAATATAATTGCGTGAATGTATTTAAACAATGATTCCTAAACAGTGTACATCGCTACAATGTATATATACACTAGGAAATGATCCGTCTAATTTAATATTAGCAACTGTTGTTTCAATATTATGTGGATAATGAAGAGAGAATCTTTAGTTCCCAAATATGTTGATCGAGTCTAAAATAAGCAGGGTTGTTCTATCTTCAGAAAGTAAACGTTCAGCCTTGCAAACATGAAATTACAGCAATCCCCAAAATGGTTTCACAGGCTACTCACAATAGGTGACCTCAATCAAATGAGGTAAGGAACGGGCGTTGTTGATGTGTCAGGCCCCAGCACTGATTCTCAAGTAGCGGGCTTGTGATCCTAAGCGTTGTCCCTTGAAGATTTTCTGTTTGTCGGGTTCTCCAATGTTGTTGTCCGCAACCGGTCTGGGTATCTTTGATAACTCCAACGTATTATGTAAAGGGAACAAACACGGCACATAGCATAATACTGTTTTAAAAGTAGTACAAATTTATTTACAGCACAAGAATGATACTCACAAACGAGACCTCAGTTTGTATGAGGTATCAATACAGCATCTCACTAAAAGGACCGTCGTCCCACACTATGATAAAAGATTCCACTTCAGTCGTAAGTGGTTTACATAAAAAAGTCTTTAAGGATGAGCAGCCAGATTCAACACTCAGCCTTACGCGTTTCAAAGTTTAAAACTTCTTCCTCAGAGGCATTGTTGAATCTGGTCTGTTGTAGCCATTTTAAAAGCTCCCGCTTAGCGGGGAGGGTGGGTGTGTGAACCGGCTGCTCATTCATTGGTCCACTGTGTTACACCCCTGTTATCATCCGGGGTATTATTCAGTGTGAATACCATCGTACATAGCTAAAGATCAAATCATTTCGATGTGACCCAATTTGGAATTATCCATTATAATGTAATGTGGATCTTGCCATAAAAACATTTATTCTAATTAAGTGTTTTATGCTCAGATGTGTCATATATTCGAACTGGAGCCTAAATGCATATACAAGTAGTTATAGGGACCTTTGTAATATTCTAGAAGATTAATTGTCTGATCGGGCATCTAATTTGCTCTATCATTATAATTATTTGTGAGAATACAAAAGTGTCTCGAAAGTTGTTTACCTTGCATAGAAATATGTTGTACTCTAAACAAAGTTATTTTCCTCCATATTTGACCGAGGATGGTTTAAAGTTTTTTCTTTTCCTTAGTGGACTCACTTGGAAAAGGGATTTGTTTGACAAATTATAAAACTGATAATTTTAAACAGCGAAAAACCCTTATGTGTTGTCTATTTTCGTTTGTTATATATAATGATTCTATATTTCCTGAAGTTGATCTCTAATGGTTTTGTAAATACTTTAGTTTGTTTTGTTTTTACCTAAAATGTAATCTATAAATAACTTATAAAAAAATATATATATATGGGAGAAAAAAATCTCTACAACATAATGTATATAAGGAAAAAATTATTCTATATATGTATACGTACACACATATCTATATATGAGTGAATGAATATGTGTATGTATATATGAACCAGCAGTAATGCTGTATGGACTTTTTATGGACCATGATTTATATATTTTATAAATTCTAAAGATTGTTGTTATAGAAATGCTACAATATCTACATCTTTATTGAGTCCTCCTGGATGCAAGGTGTTAAAAGCATGTATCCAGTACGTTTCTCTTTGTCTCAATGCTCTAACTCTGTCTCCCCCACTCTGATTTTGTGGGATATGTTCGAGGATCGTTCCTTTTAAACATTTCTCCAACATAGGTGTGTCCGGTCCACGGCGTCATCCTTACTTGTGGGATATTCTCTTCCCCAACAGGAAATGGCAAAGAGCCCAGCAAAGCTGGTCACATGATCCCTCCTAGGCTCCGCCTTCCCCAGTCATTCTCTTTGCCGTTGTACAGGCAACATCTCCACGGAGATGGCTTAGAGTTTTTTGGTGTTTAAATGTAGTTTTTATTCTTCAATCAAGAGTTTGTTATTTTAAAATAGTGCTGGTATGTACTATTTACTCTGAAACAGAAAAGAGATGAAGATTTCTGTTTGTAAGAGGAAAATGATTTTAGCAACCGTTACTAAAATCGATGGCTGTTTCCACACAGGACTGTTGAGAGGAATTAACTTCAGTTGGGGGAAACAGTGAGCAGACTTTTGCTGCTTGAGGTATGACACATTTCTAACAAGACTTGGTAATGCTGGAAGCTGTCATTTTCCCTATGGGATCCGGTAAGCCATTTTTATTAAATAAGAATAAAGGGCTTCACAAGGGCTTTAAAGACTGGTAGACATTTTTCTGGGCTAAAACGATTGATTTATAAGCATTTTTAATAGTTTATAGCTTTGAGGAGTTATTTTATTCTTGGGAATTATGTTAAATAACCGGCAGGCACTGTATTGGACACCTTTTTCACTGGGGGCCTTCTCTAATCATAGGCAGAGCCTCATTTTCGCGCCACTAATGCGCAGTTGTTTTTGGGAAGCAAGGCATGCAGATGCATGTGTGAGGAGCTCAGATACATAGAAAAAGCTTACTGAAGGCGTCATTTGGTATCGTATTCCCCTCTGGGCTTGGTTGGGTCTCAGCAAAGCAGATACCAGGGACTGTATAGGGGTTAAATATAAAAACGGCTCCGGTTCCGTTATTTTAAGAGTTAAAGCTTTCAAATTTGGTGTGCAATACTTTTAAGGCTTTAAGACACTGTGGTGAAATTTTGGTGAATTTTGAACAATTCCTTCATACTTTTTCACATATTCAGTAATAAAGTGTGTTCAGTTTAAAATTTAAAGTGACAGTAACGGTTTTATTTTAAAACGTTTTTTGTACTTTGTTATCAAGTTTATGCCTGTTTAACATGTCTGAACTATCAGATAGACTATGTTCTGTATGTGAGGAAGCCAAGGTTCCTTCTCATTTAAATAGATGTGATGTATGTGACAAAAAATTTAGAGAAAATTATGCCCAAGATGATTCCTCAAGTGAGGGGAGTAAGCATGGTACTGCATCATCCCCTCCTTCGTCTACGCCAGTCTTGCCCACACAGGAGGCCCCTAGTACATCTAGTGCGCCAATACTCCTTACTATGCAACAATTAACGGCTGTAATGGATAATTCTATCAAAAACATTTTAGCCAAAATGCCCACTTATCAGCGAAAGCGCGACTGCTCTGTTTTAGAAAATACTGAAGAGCATGAGGACGCTGATGATAATGGTTCTGACATGCCCCTACACCAGTCTGAGGGGGCCAGGGAGGTTTTGTCTGAGGGAGAAATTTCAGATTCAGGGAAAATTTCTCAACAAGCTGAACCTGATGTGATTACATTCAAATTTAAATTGGAACATCTCCGCGCTCTGCTTAAGGAGGTGTTATCTACTCTGGATGATTGTGACAATTTGGTCATTCCAGAGAAATTATGTAAGATGGACAAGTTCCTAGAGGTCCCGGGGCCCCCCGAAGCTTTTCCTATACCCAAGCGGGTGGCGGACATTGTAAACAAAGAATGGGAAAGGCCCGGCATACCTTTTGTCCCTCCCCCTATATTTAAGAAATTGTTTCCTATGGTCGACCCCAGAAAGGACTTATGGCAGACAGCCCCCAAGGTCGAGGGGGCGGTTTCTACTCTAAACAAACGCACTACTATCCCTATAGAAGATAGTTGTGCTTTCAAAGATCCTATGGATAAAAAATTAGAGGGTTTGCTTAAAAAGATGTTTGTTCAGCAAGGTTACCTTCTACAACCAATTTCATGCATTGTTCCTGTCACTACAGCAGCGTGTTTCTGGTTCGATGAACTAGAAAAGTCGCTCAATAAAGATTCTTCTTATGAGGAGATTATGGACAGAATTCATGCTCTTAAATTGGCTAACTCTTTTACTTTAGACGCCACTTTGCAATTGGCTAGACTAGCGGCGAAAAATTCGGGGTTTGCTATTGTGGCGCGCAGAGCGCTTTGGCTAAAATCTTGGTCAGCGGATGCGTCTTCCAAGAACAAATTGCTTAACATACCTTTCAAGGGGAAAACGCTGTTTGGCCCTGACTTGAAAGAGATTATTTCAGATATCACTGGGGGTAAGGGCCACGCCCTTCCTCAGGATAGGTCTTTTAAGGCTAAAAATAAACCAAATTTTCGTCCCTTTCGCAGAAACGGACCAGCCCCAAGTTCTACATCCTCTAAGCAAGAGGGTAATACTTCTCAAACCAAGCCAGCCTGGAGGCCAATGCAAGGCTGGGACAAAGGTAAGCAGGCCAAGAAACCTGCCACTGCTACCAAGACAGCATGAGATGTTGGCCCCCGATCCGGGACCGGATCTGGTGGGGGGCAGACTTTCTCTCTTCGCTCAGGCTTGGGCAAGAGATGTTCTGGATCCTTGGGCGCTAGAAATAGTCTCCCAAGGTTATCTTCTGGAATTCAAGGAGCTACCCCCAAGGGGGAGGTTCCACAGGTCTCAATTGTCTTCAGACCACATAAAAAGACAGGCATTCTTACATTGTGTAGAAGACCTGTTAAAAATGGGAGTGATTCATCCTGTTCCATTAGGAGAACAAGGGATGGGATTCTACTCCAATCTGTTCATAGTTCCCAAAAAAGAGGGAACATTCAGACCAATCTTAGATCTCAAGATCCTAAACAAATTTCTCAAGGTTCCATCGTTCAAAATGGAAACCATTCGGACAATTCTTCCTACCATCCAGGAAGGTCAATTCATGACCACGGTGGATTTAAAGGATGCGTATCTACATATTCCTATCCACAAGGAACATCATCGGTTCCTAAGGTTCGCCTTTCTGTACAAGCATTACCAGTTTGTGGCACTTCCATTCGGATTAGCCACTGCTCCAAGAATTTTCACAAAGGTACTAGGGTCCCTTCTAGCGGTGCTAAGACCAAGGGGGCATTGCAGTAGTACCTTACTTGGACGACATACTGATTCAAGCGTCGTCTCTACCACAAGCAAAGGCTCATACGGACATTGTCCTGGCCTTTCTCAGATCTCACGGGTGGAAAGTGAACGTAGAAAAAAGCTCTCTATCTCCGTCAACAAGAGTTCCCTTCTTGGGAACAATAATAGACTCCTTAGAAATGAGGATTTTTCTGACAGAGGCCAGAAAATCAAAACTTCTAAGCTCTTGTCAAGTACTTCATTCTGTTCTTCTTCCTTCCATAGCGCAGTGCATGGAAGTAATAGGTTTGATGGTCGCGGCAATGGACATAGTTCCTTTTGCGCGAATTCATCTAAGACCATTACAACTGTGCATGCTCAGTCAGTGGAATGGGGATTATACAGACTTGTCTCCGACGATACAAGTAGATCAGAGGACCAGAGATTCACTCCGTTGGTGGCTGACCCTGGACAACCTGTCACAAGGGATGAGCTTCCGCAGACCAGAGTGGGTCATTGTCACGACCGACGCCAGTCTGGTGGGCTGGGGCGCGGTCTGGGAACCCCTGAAAGCTCAGGGTCTTTGGTCTCGGGAAGAATCTCTTCTCCCGATAAATATTCTGGAACTGAGAGCGATATTCAATGCTCTCAAGGCTTGGCCTCAGCTAGCAAAGGCCAAATTCATACGGTTTCAATCGGACAACATGACGACTGTTGCGTATATCAACCATCAGGGGGGAACAAGGAGTTCCCTGGCGATGGAAGAAGTGACCAAAATAATTCAATGGGCGGAGACTCACTCCTGCCACTTGTCTGCAATCCACATCCCAGGAGTGGAAAATTGGGAAGCGGATTTTCTGAGTCGTCAGACATTTCATCCGGGGGAGTGGGAACTCCATCCGGAAATCTTTGCCCAAATAATTCAATTGTGGGGCATTCCAGACATGGATCTGATGGCGTCTCGTCAGAACTTCAAGGTTCCTTGCTACGGGTCCAGATCCAGGGATCCCAAGGCGACTCTAGTGGATGCACTAGTAGCACCTTGGAGCTTCAACCTAGCTTATGTGTTCCCACCGTTTCCTCTCATTCCCAGGCTGGTAGCCAGGATCAAACAGGAGAGGGTATCGGTGATCTTGATAGCTCCTGCGTGGCCACGCAGGACTTGGTATGCAGATCTGGTGAATATGTCATCGGCTCCACCATGGAAGCTACCTTTGAGACAGGACCTTCTTGTTCAAGGTCCGTTCGAACATCCGAATCTGGCCTCACTCCAACTGACTGCTTGGAGATTGAACGCTTGATTTTATCAAAGCGAGGGTTCTCAGATTCTGTCATTGATACTCTTGTTCAGGCTAGAAAGCCTGTAACTAGAAAAATCTACCATAAAATATGGAAGAAATATATCTGTTGGTGTGAATCTAAAGGATTCCCATGGAACAAGATAAAAATTCCTAAGATTCTATCCTTTCTTCAAGAAGGTTTGGAGAAAGGATTATCTGCAAGTTCTTTGAAGGGACAGATTTCTGCTTTATCTGTTTTACTTCACAAAAAGCTGGCGGCTGTGCCAGATGTTCAAGCTTTTGTTCAGGCTCTGGTTAGAATCAAGCCTGTTTACAAACCTTTGACTCCTCCTTGGAGTCTCAATTTAGTTCTTTCAGTTCTTCAGGGGGTTCCGTTTGAACCCCTACATTCCGTCGATATCAAGTTATTATCTTGGAAAGTTTTGTTTTTGGTTGCAATTTCTTCTGCTAGAAGAGTTTCAGAGTTATCTGCTCTGCAGTGTTCTCCTCCTTATCTGGTGTTCCATGCAGATAAGGTGGTGTTGCGTACTAAACCTGGTTTTCTTCCGAAAGTTGTTTCTAACAAAAATATTAACCAGGAGATAGTCGTGCCTTCTTTGTGTCCGAATCCAGTTTCAAAGAAGGAACGTTTGTTGCACAATTTGGATGTAGTTCGTGCTCTAAAATTCTATTTAGAGGCTACAAAGGATTTCAGACAAACATCTTCCTTGTTTGTTGTTTGTTCTGGTAAAAGGAGAGGTCAAAAAGCAACTTCTACCTCTCTCTCTTTTTGGCTTAAAAGCATCATCAGATTGGCTTATGAGACTGCCGGATGGCAGCCTCCTGAAAGAATCACAGCTCATTCCACTAGGGCTGTGGCTTCCACATGGGCCTTCAAGAACGAGGCTTCTGTTGATCAGATATGTAAGGCAGCGACTTGGTCTTCACTGCACACTTTTACCAAATTTTACAAATTTGTTACTTTTGCTTCTTCTGAGGCTATTTTTGGGAGAAAGGTTTTGTAAACTGTGGTGCCTTCCATCTAGGTGACCTGATTTGCTCCCTCCCATCATCCGTGTCCTAAAGCTTTGGTATTGGTTCCCACAAGTAAGGATGACGCCGTGGACCGGACACACCTATGTTGGAGAAAACAGAATTTATGTTTACCTGATAAATTACTTTCTCCAACGGTGTGTCCGGTCCACGGCCCGCCCTGGTTTTTTAATCCGGTCTGATGATTTATTTTCTCTAACTACAGTCACCACGGTATCATATGGTTTCTCCTATGCAAATATTCCTCCTTTACGTCGGTCGAATGACTGGGGAAGGCGGAGCCTAGGAGGGATCATGTGACCAGCTTTGCTGGGCTCTTTGCCATTTCCTGTTGGGGAAGAGAATATCCCACAAGTAAGGATGACGCCGTGGACCGGACACACCGTTGGAGAAAGTAATTTATCAGGTAAACATAAATTCTGTTTTTTGATCCTTCTGATGGTATTTTCGGTAGTGGTCTGAAAGGTTATGTCCTGAAAAAACCAGCTTCAATATTTTTTATATGCTCTAATAATCTAGTTTTAAAGACTCTTTTGGACCTCCCGATGTACTGGAGTCCACAGCTGCATTCTAATAGATAAACACAAAACTCACTTTTACAGTTCGTTAGAGTGTTTATTTTGCAGCTTTTATTATTAGATTTGGATTGGACCACGTGTGTTGGTTTGTTCTTATTATATGCATGTGCACAGCCTTCGCAATTTTTGCGGTTACATTTATAGAACCCTTGGCTGTTACTTTCTAACCAGGTTTTTTGATGAGTTTTCCTTTTAAGTTTACTGGGGGCAAGAATGTTTTTTAGAGATTTATTTTTTCTAAAAGTTACTGTAGGGCAATCCCCTAGATTCTTCTTTAAGAACTTGTCCTGTTTTAGGACCGGCCAGTATTTTTTTAAAATTTGTTTGATTTCAGGGGCGGCCTCATTATATGTGGTGATGAAACCTGGGTCTCTTGTTCTTCTTTTAATATTCTTAGTATTTTCTATACTCTTAGTTTCTCGTATTCCCTCCTGATTTTTTAATAGAAGATCTTCCCTATTTAAATTTATAGCCTTTATATATGCCGTATCTATGATCTTTGCATTATAGTTTTTACTTGTAAATTGCTGTTTTAATAAAATAGATTCCTTATCATAGTCTTCTAATTTTGAGCAGTTTCTTCTCAATCTCTGAAACTGACCGAAAGGGATATTATGAACCCAAGACTTATGATGTCCACTGTCAGCAGGAAGGTAACCGTTACTATCAGTTTCCTTTCTGTACAGTTTTGTTAGTATCTTGTCTTCTTCGTGGAAGAGTACAAGATCCAGAAATTCTATTTCCTGAGGATTTGTTTTGTGTGTGAAGGACAGATTCATTGACAGAGAAAACAAAAGAAAAAGATCAAAAACAAGATTCAATCCAGAGAATTAGTGAAGATTTTTAATCTTTCAAAATACCAATTTAATGAAATACAATTAAATGTATTAAGAAAGGGTTTAAAATTTGCGCCAGTAAAGGGTCCAAATTCTTTCACTCTTTTTATTGACCTACACAAATTTATAAGAAAATTAACTTTGCAGAGACATTTTGAAAAGAGTAAAAAAGAAAGTGCTATACCAACTACAGATGAACTCTCTATCTTAACAGACAGGGATTTACAAGCACTAATAGTACTTGAAGAATTAGAAAATGAATCTAACATTACAAATAAGGACCTTCAATCACAGAGCGACGCACATACAAATTTAAAAGTACCATCAACCTTTTTTCCAGTACAATCCAAAGGGAACTGTATTCCAACGTTTTATGATTTAGTCTCAAATGATTTGATAGATCTTTGTAATAATTATAAAATAAAAAAAGACAACCTAAGTAAGAAAGAAAAAACTATTCTCAAGGAAATCAAAGATAATGATGACCTCATAATACGTGAGGCAGATAAGGGGGGAGGTTTGGTTTTACAAAACCGATCTGATTATCTGAAAGAAGCATTTAATCTCTTAGGAGACAATAAAACATACCTAAAATTAAAAGGGGACCCAAGAAAAACCTTTTTAAGAGAATATACACACTTATTGGATGATGCTAAATATAATGGGATATTAAACGATCAAGAATTCAAATATTTAAATAACTTCTATCCCAAAACGGCAATATTTTATCACCACCACAAACCCCCCAGGAAGACCAATTGTCTCCGGTATAAATTCACTTACGGCTAGGTTGTCTGAATACGTGGATTATTATATCAATCCACTAGTTCCTCAACTTAAATCTCACCTTAAAGATACTATGGACACCATTAAAAAGGTTGAACAAATAAAATGGAATTCCGAATATAGATGGGTTACCATGGATGTATCAGCATTGTATACAAACATACCCCACCATAAAGGAATTGAGATACTCAAAAATACACTAAGAGAGAGAACCAACTTCTCTGATAAACTACAAACATTTATTGCTACCAGTGCTAAATTTGTTTTGGAGAGAAATTATTTTGAATTTGAAGGCGAACACTACCTCCAAATCAGTGGTACAGCAATGGGGACCATTATGACCCCCAGCTATGCCAATCTCTATATGGGATACTGGGAGGATCAATGTATCTATAACAATAACCGATTCAAGGACAATATTGTGTGGTGGGGCAGATTCATTGATGATATTATACTCATTTGGAAAGGTAGTGAAGAATCTATCAATGAATTTGTGAACTTTGCAAATGATAACTCAATGAATCTGTCCTTCACACACAAAACAAATCCTCAGGAAATAGAATTTCTGGATCTTGTACTCTTCCACGAAGAAGACAAGATACTAACAAAACTGTACAGAAAGGAAACTGATAGTAACGGTTACCTTCCTGCTGACAGTGGACATCATAAGTCTTGGGTTCATAATATTCCTTTCGGTCAGTTTCAGAGATTGAGAAGAAACTGCTCGAAATTAGAAGACTATGATAAGGAATCTATTTTATTAAAACAGCAATTTACAAGTAAAAACTATAATGCAAAGATCATAGATACGGCATATATAAAGGCTAGAAATTTTAATAGGGAAGATCTTCTATTAAAAAATCAGGAGGGAATACGAGAAACTAAGAGTATAGAAAATACTAAGAATATTAAAAGAAGAACAAGAGACCCAGGTTTCATCACCACATATGAGGCCGCCCCTGAAATCAAACAAATTTTAAAAAAATACTGGCCGGTCCTAAAACAGGACAAGTTCTTAAAGAAGAATCTAGGGGATTGCCCTACAGTAACTTTTAGAAAAAATAAATCTCTAAAAAACATTCTTGCCCCCAGTAAACTTAAAAGGAAAACTCATCAAAAAACCTGGTTAGAAAGTAACAGCCAAGGGTTCTATAAATGTAACCGCAAAAATTGCGAAGGCTGTGCACATGCATATAATAAGAACAAACCAACACACGTGGTCCAATCCAAATCTAATAATAAAAGCTGCAAAATAAACACTCTAACGAACTGTAAAAGTGAGTTTTGTGTTTATCTATTAGAATGCAGCTGTGGACTCCAGTACATCGGGAGGTCCAAAAGAGTCTTTAAAACTAGATTATTAGAGCATATAAAAAATATTGAAGCTGGTTTTACAGGACATAACCTTTCAGACCACTACCGAAAATACCATCAGAAGGATCCAAAATGTTTAAAAGGAACGATCCTCGAACATATCCCACAAAATCAGAGTGGGGGAGACAGAGTTAGAGCATTGAGACAAAGAGAAACGTACTGGATACATGCTTTTAACACCTTGCATCCAGGAGGACTCAATAAAGATGTAGATATTGTAGCATTTCTATAACAACAATCTTTAGAATTTATAAAATCTATAAATCATGGTCCATAAAAAGTCCATACAGCATTACTGCTGGTTCATATATACATACACATATTCATTCACTCATATATAGATATGTGTGTACGTATACATATATAGAATAATTTTTTCCTTATATACATTATGTTGAAGAGATTTTTTTTCTCCCATATATATATATTTTTTTATAAGATATTTATAGATTACATTTTAGGTAAAAACAAAACAAACTAAAGTATTCACAAAACCATTAGAGATCAACTAAAGGAAATATAGAATCATTATATATAACAAACGAAAATAGACAACACAAAAGGGTTTTTCGCTGTTTAAAATTATCAGTATTATAATTTGTCAAACAAATCCCTTTTCCAAGTGAGTCCACTAAGGAAAAGAAAAAACTTTAAACCATCCTCGGTCAAATATGGAGGAAAATAACTTTGTTTAGAGTACAACATATTTCTATGCAAGGTAAACAACTTTCGAGACACTTTTGTATTCTCACAAATAATTATAATGATAGAGCAAATTAGATGCCCGATCAGACAATTAATCTTCTAGAATATTACAAAGGTCCCTATAACTACTTGTATATGCATTTAGGCTCCAGTTCGAATATATGACACATCTGAGCATAAAACACTTAATTAGAATAAATGTTTTTATGGCAAGATCCACATTACATTATAATGGATAATTCCAAATTGGGTCACATCGAAATGATTTGATCTTTAGCTATGTACGATTGTATTCACACTGAATAATACCCCGGATGATAACAGGGGTGTAACACAGTGGACCAATGAATGAGCAGCCGGTTCACACACCCACCCTCCCCGCTAAGCGGGAGCTTTTAAAATGGCTACAACAGACCAGATTCAACAATGCCTCTGAGGAAGAAGTTTTAAACTTTGAAACGCGTAAGGCTGAGTGTTGAATCTGGCTGCTCATCCTTAAAGACTTTTTTATGTAAACCACTTACGACTGAAGTGGAATCTTTTATCATAGTGTGGGACGACGGTCCTTTTAGTGAGATGCTGTATTGATACCTCATACAAACTGAGGTCTCGTTTGTGAGTATCATTCTTGTGCTGTAAATAAATTCGTACTACTTTTAAAACAGGCAGTTCTGGAAAATTAATGGTGGCCACACAAAATATTGACACTGAGCCCAATTTGGGCATTTCCACTTAGGGGTGTACTCACTTTTGTGAGATACTGTGTGTGTGTGTATATGTATATATGTGTGTGTGTGTGTGTGTGTGTGTGTATGTATATGTGTATGTATATATATGTATATATATATATATATATATATATATATATATATATATATATATATATATATATATATAATTTGTCTTGTAACGTGTATCCAGTCCACGGATTCATCCATTACGTGTAGGATATTCTCCTTCCCAACAGGAAGCTGCAAGAGGATCACCCACAGCAGAGCTGTCTATATAGCTCCTCCCTTAACTGCCACCTCCCAGTCATTCTCTTGCAGCTCTCGACAAGGGAAGCAGCTAGAGAGATGGGGTGCATTAATGTAGTTTATCTTCAATCAAAAGTTTGTTATTTTCAAATGGTACTGGAGTTGTACTATTTTAGCCTCAGGCAGAAAGTTGAAGAAGAGTCTGCCTGTGGTCTTTGATGATCTTAGCAGGTTGTAACTAAGATCCATTGCTGTTCTCACACATAACTGAAGAGATGGGTAACTTCAGCTATGGTAATAGCATGCAGGGTCTCTTGCTCTGAGGTATGTGCAGTTTTAAATTTTTCTAGAGAAATGATAAGCTAGAAAATGCTGACAATACCGGATTTATTTAAGGTAAGCCTGATTACAGTGATTTAATAACGACTGGTATCATGCTTGCTGTAAAGGGTAATATTTTTATTATTTACTCACATTACTGAATAGATATAACGTTTGCTTGAGGTGTATAAACGTTTATTTCATATTGGTGATAAAACTTTATTCTGGGGCCCAGTTTTTCCACATGGCTGACTAGATTTTGCCTAGGGATAGTTTTTTAAGGCCCTCTCACTGTGAGTACAGGTTGGGAGGGGCCTATTTTCCATTAGTTTTTGCAGCTTTAGACATCCAGCTTCCCTGAAGGAGTCCCCTGAGCATATAGGACCTCTCTAAGGGGTTTTTGTGGCTTCCAAAGTCGTTATATGGGCAGGTAGGGCCACAGTAGAGCTGTGGCAGTTTGTTGTGACTGTTTAAAAACATTTATATTGTTTTCTCCTACATTGGTGTGTCCGGTCCACGGCTTCATCCTTGTGGGAATATTCTCTTCCCCAACAGGAAATGGCAAAGAGAGCACAGCAAAAGCTGCCCATATAGCTCCCCCTCTGGCTCCGCCCCCCAGTCATTCTCTTTGCCGCTCTGAACAAGTAGCATCTCCACGGGGATGGTAAAGAGTATGTGGTGTTAGTTGTAGTTTTTTATTTCTTCTATCAAGAGTTTGTTATTTTCAAATAGTGCCGGTTTGTACTATTTACTCTAGAACAGAAAGTGATGAAGAGTTCTGTTTAAAGAGGAGTATGATTTTAGCAGCAGTACCTAAAATCCATTGCTGTTCCCACGCTGGACTGTTGAAACCAGAGAACTTCAGTTGGGGGGAACAGTTTGCAGACTTTTCTGCTCAAGGTATGACTAGTCCCTTTTCTAACAAGACATAGTAATGCTAGAAGACTGTCATTTTCCCTTATGGGATTTGTAAGCCATTTTTCTTAGACTCATGAACAGAATGAAGGCTTATTAATGGGCTATATACTGGTTGACACTATTGTACTATTGTGGGCTAAATTGATTGATTTATACAATATTTATATGACTTTTGGAGTGTTTTGTAACTTGAAAACACTTAAGGAACGTTTTTTATTCGCTTGGCAGTTGTTTAGACACCTAATCTAGTCAGGAAGGCCCCTTCACTCTGGTATGCAGAGGGAGGAGGCCTCATTTTCGCACCTTAATTGCGTAGTTACTTCTGGAAGCAGTGCATGCAGCTTCATGTGAGAAGGCCCTGTGGCCATAAAAAATGATTCTAGAATTCTTATTTCTGTGGTGAATAACCCCCAAGGAAAGGTAAAGCCGCAGCAAAGGCTGTGGCAGGGACTGTAGTGGGTTTAAACTGGGGTTAGAGACTTGAAATTTGGTGTGCAATACTTTCAAAGCATTAAGACACTAGGGTGCAAATTTGGTAAGGGTCGGATATTTCCTTCATAGTTTTTCACACATTCAGAAATAAAGTGTGCTCTGTTTAACATTTAAAGAGACAGTAACGGTTTTGTTTAAAAACTGTTTTATTGCATTAATAGCCTGTATAAGTCTAACATGTCTGTACCTTCAGATAGAACATGTTCTCTGTGTATTGAGGCCAAGGTGGTTCCCCCTTTAAATGTATGTGAAACTGTACTGTCACATTTAATAAGGTTGCCCAAGATGATTCTTCAAATGAAGGTAGTGGGGATAGTTCATCATCCTCTCCTTCTGTGTCAAAACCAGTTATGCCCGCGCAGGCGACACCTAGTACATCTAGCGCGCCAATGCTTGTTACTATGCAACAATTAACGGCAGTAATGGATAATTCTATAGCTAATCTTTTATCCAAACTGCCAGCATTTCCAAGAAAGCGTGATTGCTCAGTTTTAAATACAGAGGATGAGCAAGTGTGCTCTGACGATAATTTATCTGTTATACCCTCACACCAGTCAGAATTGGCAGTGAGGGAGGGTCTGTCGGAGGGAGAAATTTCTGATTCAGGAAAAGTTTCTCAACAGGCAGAACCTGATATTGTGACGTTTAAATTTAAGTTAGAACATCTCCGCGCCCTGCTTAAAGGGACACTGTACCAAAAAAATTTCTTTCGTGATTCAGATTGAGCATGACATTTTAAGCAACTTTCTAATTTACTCCTATTATCAAATTGTCTTCATTATCTTGGTATCTTTCTTTGAAATGCAAGAATGTTAGTTTAGATGCCGGCCCATTTTTGGTGAACAACCTGGGTTGTCCATCCTGATTGGTGGATAAATTCATCCACCAATAAAAAAGTGCTGTCCGGAGTTCTGATCCCAAAAAAAGCTTAGATGCTTTCTTTTTCAAATAAAGATAGCAAGAGAACGAAGAAAAATTGATAATAGGAGTAAATTAGAAAGTTGCTTAAAATTGCATGATTTATCTGAATTACAAAAGAAAATTTTTGGGTTCAGTGTCCCTTTAAGGAGGTGCTAACTACTCTGGACGATTGTGACTCTTTGGTGATTCCAGAGAAATTGTGCAAAATGGACAAATTCCTTGAGGTCCCTGTGCACGCTGATGCCTTTCCGATACCCAAAAGGGTGGCGGACATAGTGACTTAGGAGTGGGAGAAGCCAGGTATACCTTTTGTCCCACCTCCTATATTTAAGAAAATGTTCCCCATTGTCGACCCCAGAAGGGACGCATGGCAAACAGTTCCTAAGGTTGAGGGGTCAGTTTCTACGTTGGCCAAACGCACGACTATTCCCATTGAGGACAGTTGTGCTTTCAAAGATCCTATGGATAAAAAATTGGAAGGATTGCTTGAAAAGATATTTGTTCAGCAAGGTTTCCTTCTCCAACCAATTTCGTGCATTATTCCTGTCACAACGGCGGCGTCTTTTTGGTTTGAGGAACTAGATAATTCGCTCAATAAGGAGACTCCATATGAGGAAGTAATGGACAGAATTCACGCACTAAAGTTGGCTAATTCTTTTATTTTAGATGCCACTTTGCAATTGGCGAAATTAGCGGTGAAAAATTCAGGTTTTGCAATTGTGGCGCGCAGAGCGCTTTGGCTAAAATCTTGGTCGGCGGATGTGTCATCAAAGACAAAATTGCTTAATATTCCTTTCAAAGGTAAGACCCTTTTTGGGCCAGAATTGAAGGAGATTATTTCAGACATCACTGGGGGAAAGGGCCATGCCCTCTCACAGGATAGGCCTTTCAAGGTTAAGAACAAATCTAATTTTCGTTCCTTTCGCAACTTCAGGAACGGACCGTCTCCTAACTCTGCAGCCTCTAGACAAGAGGGTAACGCTTCCCAGGCTAAGCCAGCATGGAAACCAATGCAAGGCTGGAACAAGGGTAAACAGGCCAAGAAGCCTGCTGCTGCTACCAAGACAGCATGAAGGGGTAGCCCCCGATCCGGGACCGGATCTAGTAGGGGGCAGACTTTCTCTCTTTGCTCAGGCTTGGTCAAGAGATGTTCAGGATCCCTGGGCACTAGAAATAGTCTCTCAGGGTTATCTTCTAGAGTTCAAGGAACTTCCTCCAAGGGGAAGGTTCCACATGTCTCGCTTATCTTCAGACCAGATAAAGAGACAGGCATTCTTACATTGCGTAGGAGATCTATTAAAGATGGGAGTGATACACCCAGTTCCAACAGTGGAACAAGGTCGGGGGTTTTACTCAAACCTGTTTGTAGTTCCCAAAAAAGAGGGAACTTTCAGACCAATTCTGGATTTAAAAATTCTAAACAAATTCCTCAGAGTTCCATCGTTCAAAATGGAAACCATTCGAACGATTTACCAACAATCCAGGAGGGTCAATACATGACTACCGTGGACTTAAAGGATGCGTACCTACATATTCCTATCCACAAAGATCATCATCAGTTCCTAAGGTTCACCTTTCTGGACAAACATTACCAGTTTGTGGCTCTTCCGTTCGGTTTAGCCACTGCTCCCAGAATTTTCACAAAGGTGCTAGGGTCCCTTCTAGCGGTTCTAAGACCGAGGGGCATTGCAGTGGCACCTTACCTAGACGACATCCTAATCCAAGCGTCGTCCCTTTCCAGATCAAGGGCTCATACAGACATTGTATTAGCTTTTCTCAGGTCTCACGGGTGGAAGGTGAACATGGAAAAGACTTCCCTGTCCCCGTCTACAAGGGTTCCCTTTCTGGGAACAATAATAGATTCTGTAGAAATGAAGATTTTTCTGACAGAGGTCAGAAAATTAAAGCTTCTAAATGCTTGTCAAGTTCTTCAATCTATTCCTCAGCCTTCCATAGCTCAGTGCATGGAAGTAATAGGTCTAATGGTTGCAGCAATGGACGTGGTTCCTTTTGCTCGAATTCCTCTAAGACCATTGCAACTGTGCATGCTCAAACAGTGGAATGGGTATTATGCAGACTTGTCTCCCCAGATTAAAGTAGACCAGTTAACCAGAGACTCACTCCGTTGGTGGTTGACTCAGGATCACCTGTCTCAGGGAATGAGTTTCCGCAGACCAGAGTGGGTCATTGTCACGACCGACGCCAGTCTATTAGGCTGGGGCGCGGTCTGGGACTCCCTGAAAGCTCAGGGTCTATGGTCTCGGGAAGAGTCTCTTCTCCCGATAAACATTCTGGAACTGAGAGCGATATTCAATGCGCTCCGGGCTTGGCCTCAACTAGCGAAGGCCGGATTCATAAGATTTCAGTCGGACAACATGACGACTGTAGCTTACATCAATCATCAGGGGGGAACAAGGAGTTCCTTGGCGATGAGAGAGGTATCCAAGATCATCAAATGGGCGGAGGATCACTCCTGCCATCTATCTGCAATTCACATCCCAGGAGTAGACAACTGGGAGGCGGATTATTTGAGTCGTCAGACTTTCCATCCGGGGGAGTGGGAACTCCACCTGGAGGTCTTTGCCCAGTTAACTCAATTATGGGGCATTCCAGACATGGATCTGATGGCGTCTCGTCAGAACTTCAAGGTTCCTCGCTACTGGTCCAGATCCAGGGATCCCAAGGCGACACTAGTGGATGCATTAGTGGCGCCCTGGTCGTTCAACCTAGCTTATGTGTTTCCACCGTTTCATCTCCTTCCCAGGCTCGTAAGCCAGGATCAAACTGGAGAAGGCCTCGGTGATTCTGATAGCTCCTGTGTGGCCACGCAGGACTTGGTATGCAGACCTGGTGAATATGTCATCGGCTCCACCATGGAAGCTACCTTTGAGACAGGATCTTCTAGTACAAGGTCCATTCGAACATCCAAATCTAGTCTCTCTGCAGCTGACTGCTTGGAAATTGAACGCTTGATTTTATCTAAGCGTGGGTTTTCAGATTCAGTTATAGATACTCTGGTCCAAGCCAGAAAACCTGTGACTAGGAAAATTTACCATAAAATATGGAAAAAATATATCTGTTGGTGTGAATCCAAGGGATTCTCTTGGAGTAAAATTAAAATTCCTAGGATTCTCTCCTTTCTCCAAGAGGGTTTGGATAAAGGGTTGTCAGCGAGTTCTCTAAAAGGACAGATATCTGCTCTGTCTGTTTTGTTACACAAACGTCTGTCAGCAGTGCCAGATGTACAAGCATTCGTACAGGCCTTAGTCAGAATCAAGCCTGTTTACAGACCCATGACTCCTCCATGGAGTCTAAATTTAGTTCTTTCAGTTCTTCAAGGGGTTCCGTTTGAACCTTTGCATTCCATAGATATTAAGTTACTATCTTGGAAAGTTCTGTTTTTGGTTGCTATTTCTTCTGCTAGAAGAGTTTCTGAATTGTCTGCTTTGCAGTGTGATCCACCCTATCTGGTATTCCATGCAGATAAGGTTGTTTTGCGTACCAAACCTGGTTTTCTTCCAAAAGTTGTTTCCAACAGGAATATTAACCAGGAAATAGTTGTTCCTTCTCTGTGTCCGAATCCAGTTTCGAAGAAGTTTGTTACACAATTTAGATGTGGTCCATGCTTTAAAATTCTATTTAGATGCAACAAAGGTTTTCAGACAGACTTCATCTTTGTTTGTCGTTTATTCTGGTAAGAGGAGAGGACAGAAAGCTACTGCTACCTCTCTTTTTCTTTTTGGCTGAAAAGCATCATCCGATTGGCTTATGAGACTGCCGGACGGCAGCCTCCTGAACGAATTACAACTCACTCTACTAGAGCTGTGGCTTCCACATGGGCCTTCAAGAACGAGGCTTCTGTTGATCAGATATGTAAGGCACACTTTTGCCAAATTTTACAAATTCGATACTTATGCTTCTTCGGAGGCTATTTTTGGGAGAAATGTTTTGCAAGCCGTGGTGCCTTCCGTTTAGGTAACCTGACTTGTTCCCTCCCTTCATCCGTGTCCTAAAGCTTTGGTATTGGTTCCCACAAGTAAGGATGAAGCCATGGACCGGACACACCAATGTAGGAGAAAACAGAATTTATGCTTACCTGATAAATTTCTTTCTCCTACGGTGTGTCCGGTCCACGGCCCGCCCTGGCTTTTAGTCAGGTTTCAAATTTTTTCTTTCTATACACTACAGTCACCACGGCACCCTATGGTTTCTCCTTTTTCTCCTAACAGTCGGTCGAATGACTGGGGGGCGGAGCCAGAGGGGGAGCTATATGGGCAGCTTTTGCTGTGCTCTCTTTGCCATTTCCTGTTGGGGAAGAGAATATTCCCACAAGTAAGGATGAAGCCGTGGACCGGACACACCGTAGGAGAAAGAAATTTATCAGGTAAGCATAAATTCTGTTTTTTTGATCCAGTTTGGACACTAAGGGGTTAATCATCCATTTGCAAGTGGGGGCAATGCTCTTTCAGCCTATTATACACACTGTAAAAATTTCGTAAGATTTACTGCTTTTTTCACTGTTTTAGCAGTTTCTGTGATTGTTTTTTTCTCAAAGTCACAGTACGGTTTTTATTTTTCCTTGTTCACAGTTATTAAAGTGTTTTCCAAGCTTGCTGGTCTCATTACTAGTCTGTTTAAACATGTCTGACATAGAGGAAACTCATTGTTCATTATGTTGAGAAGCCATTGTGGAACCCCCTCTTAGAATGTGTACCAAATGCACTGATTTTACTATAGATTACAAAGACCATATTCTGGATTTAAAAAATTTATCACCAGAAGAAATTGACAAGGAGGAATATGTGCCGTCTAACTCTCCCCACGTGTCAGATCCTATAAATCCCGCTCAGGGGACGCCAAGTACATCTAGCGCGCCCATTGCGTATACCTTGCAAGACATGGCGGCAGTTATGAATCATACCCTTACAGAGCTATTATCTAAACTGCCAGGATTGCAAGGAAAGCGAGACAGCTCTGGGACTAGAATAAATACAGAGCTCTCTGACGCTTTAGTAGCTATCTCTGATACACCCTCACAATATAATGAAGCTGAAGCAGGGGAGCTTCAATCTGTGGGTGATTTTTCTGATTCAGGGAAGATACTTCAATCTGATTCTGATATGTCTACATTTAAATTTAAGCTTGAACACCTCCGCGTATTGCTCAGGGAGGTTTTAGCAACTTTGGACGACTGTGACACTATTGTAGTCCCAGAGAAATGTATAGATTGGATAAATACTATGCAGTACCTACTTACACTGATGTTTTTCCAATCCCTAAAAGGTTTTCTGAAATTATTACTAAGGAATGGGATAGACCAGGTGTACAATTCTCTCCCCCTCCTGTTTTTAAAAAGATGTTTCCTATAGATGCCGCTACACGGGACTTATGGTGGAGGGAGCAGTTTCTACTCTAGCTAAGCGTACCACTATCCCTGTCGAGGACAGTTGTGCTTTTCTAGATCCAATGGATAAAAAATTAGAGGGTTACCTTAAGAAAATTTTTATTCAACAAGGTTTTATTCTCCAGCCTCTTGCATGCATTGCCCCAGTCACTGCTGCCGCGGCTTTCTGGTTTGAGTCCCTAGAGGAGGCTCTACAGGTTGAAACCCCGTTAGAAACAAATGAATTGGCTAGCTTAAGGGCCCTAAGCTTGTCAATAATATCTTCAGACGCCGTTGTTCATTTAACCAAGCTAACGGCTAAAAATTCAGGTTTTGCTATTCAGGCGCGTAGGGCGCTATGGCTTAAATCCTGGTCAGCTGACGTGACTTCAAAGTCTAAACTTCTCAACATTCCCTTCAAAGGACAGATCCTATTCGGGCCTGGACTGAAGGAGATCATTTCTGACATCACTGGAGGAAAAGGTCACGCCCTTCCTCAAGACAGGTCCAACAAATTAAGGACCAAACAGTCTAGTTTTCGGCCCTTTCGAAACTTCAAGAGTGGCGCAGCTTCAACTTCCTCTAACACAAAACAAGAGGGAACTTTTGCCCAGTCTAAGCCTCTGCTGCCTCTAAGAGAGCATGCTGCTGCCTCTAAGAGAGCATGAAGGAGCAGCCCCCGATCCGGAAACGGATCTAGTAGGGGGCAGACTCTCTCTCTTCGCCCAGGCTTGGGCAAGAGATGTCCAGGATCCCTGGGCATTGGAAATTGTGTCCATGGGTTATCTTCTGGAATTCAAAACCTCTCCCCCAAAAGGGAGATTTCATCTCTCACTTTTTTCTGCAAACCAGATAAAGAGAGAAGCATTCTTACATTGTGTTCAAGACCTCCTAGTTATGGGAGTGATCCACCCAGTTCCGCAGGAGGAACAGGGACAGGGCTTTTATTCAAATCTGTTTGTTGTTCCCAAGAAAGAGGGAACATTCAGACCAATCTTAGATCTCAAGATCTTAAACAAATTTCTCAGAGTCCCATCCTTCAAGATGGAGACTATTCGAACCATCCTTCCTATGATCCAGGAGGGTCAATACAGGCACTACCAGTTTGTGGCTCTTCCCTTCGGGTTGGCCACGGCACCAAGAATCTTTACAAAGGTTCTAGGGTCCCTTCTAGCGGTCCTAAGGCCGCGGGCTATAGCAGTAGCCCCTTACTCAGACGACATTCTGATACAGGCGTCGACTCTTCAAGTTGCCAGGTCTCACACGGACATTGTTCTGGCATTGTTCTGAACGAAGAAAAAAGGGGTCTATCCCCTCTCACAAGAGTTTCCTTCCTAGCAACTCTGTAGAAATGAAGATTTACCTGACAGAGGCCAGGTTGTCAAAACTTCTAAATTCCTGCCGTGTTCTTTATTCTACTTCTCGCCCTTCAGTGGCTCAGTGTATGGAAGTAATCGGCTTAATGGTAGCGACAATGGACATAGTGCCGTTTGCCCGCCTACATCTCAGACTGCTGCAACTCTGCATGCTCAGTCAGTGGAATCGGGATTACACAGATTTGTCCCCTCTAATAAATCTGGATCAAGAGACCAGGGATTCCGCAGGCCAGATTGGACAATAGTAACGACAGATGCCAGCCTTCTGGGCTAGGGTGCAGTCTGGAACTCCCTGAAGGCTCAGGGCTTGTGGACTCAGGAGGAGACACTCCTTCCGATAAACATTCTGGAACGAAGAGCGATATTCAATGCTCTTCAGGCTTGGCCTCAGCTAGCTGCGGTCAGGTTAATCAGATTTCAGTCAGACAACATCACAACTGTAGCTTACATCAACCATCAAGGGGGAACAAGGAGTTTCCTAGCAATGTTGGAGGTTTCACAAATAATTCTATGGGCAGAGGTTCACTCTTGCCATCTATCAGCTATCCATATCCCAGGAGTAGAGAACTGGGAGGCGGATTTTCTAAGTCGACAGACTTTTCATCCGGGGGAGTGGGAACTCCATCCGGAGGTGTTTGCACAGTTGATTCAACTTTGGGGCAAACCAGAACTGGATCTCATGGCGTCTCGTCAGAACGCCAAGCTTCCTTGTTACGGGTTCAGGTCCAGGGATCCCAAGGCAGCGCTGATAGATGCTCTAGCAGCGCCTTGGTCTTTCAACCTGGCTTATGTGTTTCCACCGTTTCCTCTGCTCCCTCGTCTGATTGCCAAGATCAAGCAGGAGAGAGCTTCTGTGATTTTGATAGCTCCTGCGTGGCCATGCAGGACTTGGTACGCAGATCTGGTGGACATGTCATCCTTTCCACCTTGGACTCTGCCACTGAGGCAGGACCTTCTACTTCAAGGTCCCTTCAAACATCCAAATCTAATTTCTCTGCGTCTGACTGCTTGGAGATTGAATGCTTGATTTTGTCAAAACGTGGTTTTTCCGAGTCGGTCATTGATACCTTAATTCAGGCTCGAAAGCCTGTCACCAGGAAAATCTATCATAAGATATGGTGTAAATATCTTCATTGGTGTGAATCCAAGGGTTACTCATGGAGTAAAGTCAGGATTCCCAGGATATTGTCTTTTCTACAAGAAGGATTTTAGAAGGGATTGTCAGCTAGTTCCTTAAAGGGACAGATTTCTGCTCTGTCTATTCTTTTGCTCAAGCGTCTGGCGGATGTTCCAGAAGTTCAGGCGTTTTGTCAGGCTTTAGTTAGAATCAAGCCTGTGTTTAAACCTGTTGCTCCGCCATGGAGTTTAAATTTAGTTCTTAAAGTTCTTCAAGGGGTTCCGTTTGAACCTCTGCATTCCATAGATATCAAGCTTTTATCTTGGAAAGTTCTGTTCTTGGTAGCTATCTCTTCGGCTCGAAGAGTTTCAGAGTTATCTGCCTTGCAGTGTGATTCCCCTTATCTGATCTTCCATGCAGATAAGGTAGTTTTGCGTACCAAACCTGGGTTTCTTCCTAAGGTGGTATCCTATAAGAATATCAATCAAGAGATTGTTGTTCCGTCACTGTGTCCTAATCCTTCTTCAAAGAAGGAACGTCTATTACACAATCTTGACGTGGTTCGTGCTTTAAAGTTTTATTTTCAAGCTACTAAAGATTTTCGTCAAACATCTGCATTGTTTGTTGTCTACTCTGGACAGAGGAAAGGCCAAAAGGCTTCAGCAACTTCTCTTTCTTTTTGGTTAAGAAGTATTATCCGCTTATCTTATGAGACTGCTGGCCAGCAGCCTCCTGTAAGAATTACAGCTCATTCCACTAGAGCGGTGGCTTCCACACGGGCCTTTAAAAATGAGGCTTCTGTTGAACAGATTTGTAAGGCGGCGACTTGGTCTTCGCTTCATACTTTTTCTAAATTCTACAAATTTGATACTTTTGCTTCTTCGGAGGCTATTTTTGGGAGAAAGGTCTTACAGGCAGTGGTGCCTTCCGTTTAAGCGCCTGCCTTGTCCCTCCCTTCATCCGTGTCCTATAATTTTGGTATTGGTATCCCACAAGTAATGGATGAATCCGTGGACTGGATACACCTTACAAGAGAAAACAAAATTTATGCTTACCTGATAAATTTATTTCTCTTGTCTTGTATCCAGTCCACGGCCCGCCCTGTCATTTTAAGGCAGGTGTTTTTTATTTTTTAAACTACAGTCACCATTGCACCCTATATTTTCTCCTTTCTCTTGCTTGTCTTCGGTCGAATGACTGGGAGGTGGCAGTTAGGGGAGGAGCTATATAGACAGCTCTGCTGTGGGTGATTCTCTTGCAGCTTCCTGTTGGGAAGGAGAATGTCCCACAAGTAATGGATGAATCCGTGGACTGGATACACCACAAGAGAAATAAATTTATCAGGTAAGCATAAATTTTGTGCTTGTGTGTGTGTGTGTGTATATATATATGTGTGTGTATGTATGTGTGTGTATATATATATATATATATATATATATATATATATATATATATATATACATACATACATACATACATACATACATACATACATACATACATACATACATACATATATACATACACAGTCTGACACTCTCTTGCAAGCACACAGCTAAGATTAAAAGAAAAAAAAAATGGAAGAGTTAGTTACCGCATCTCGCCAAATGGGTCAAGCCCATGAACCACATCTAGGTCTCTCCCATCCTGGGTCCCTAATACAGCCAAACAATGCAATCTCTCAATCAAACAAACTGAGAACCACCCAAGGGTGCAGAGGTTTATGTAATCTCCCTAGAAATATACAAAACACGGGAGTGGACTCCACTATCTAATTGAATCGGGGTACACATCCCATGACCATGTTTGGCTGTATAAAGGACCCAGGATGGGAGAGACCTTGACGTGGTTCCTGGGTCTGACCCATTTGGCTAGATGAGGTAACTCTTAAATTTATGTTTTTAATCTTAGCTGAGTGCTTGCAAGAGTGCCAGACTTTCTCTGTGTGTTGTGTTAATTTGTTTAGTAATTTTCCCTATCTGCTTTGCACCCAGACTTTTCTGGGGTTAACTGCGTGGGGTTCTGGGGAATGGTCATCTACCTATGTGTACCCAGTCCAGTTTTAAAGTGTAGTCAGCAGGAGTGGACTATATCTCAAACTGGACCGGGTACACATACCATGACCCTGCAAAATATACACACACTCTTTAATTTTCCTTTACTTATTTGTTATACTAATAATGTCACTAGAAGCCTCTAGGGATGCAGATTATACAGTGTGACGTGACTAATGTAGGCTGATTTGCTTGTTTCTTACAAAGGTAAAAGCTCTGTTGTGCTGATAATCTGTGCTTGTCTGTCTTTTCTGTTTATCATGGGGCAGTAATAGAATTTTTTTATTGTCTTGTAGAACATTCAGCCAGAAGAAAGCTGCAGTGGAAAGAGACTATGCCCAGGTAAGCTAGTCTACTATTGTTTATATTTAGCTCACAAACTATCATCTAGAATTAAAGCTTGCCTTGTAGTTTTGTGTGTTTAGTTGTCTTGATTAAAATCTTGTTCAATCAAGGAGACCCAGTTGTGTGCAATGTCTAAGCATCAGCATTATCTGGTTTGTTATGACTCAAGGTATGTTAACTCTCCTTGCACCTCATAGTTTTTCAATCCACTAGCTACTACTTTTCCTTTATTTACATTTAAGCTGCTCTCCAGCTGCCCTGAAAGTGTTCCCCATAGGAAATATTCTGAACAACCTCATGGGCGAACATAGAGTGAAACAAAATAAATTTATTGTTTTTTTTTTTTTATGATAAATGATATGTCTGAAACAATTATTTTGTGTATATCTCGGAATCTCCGACACTTTGTGTTTAAACAGCCTTAAGCTCTCTAGCTGATCATTTATTGCTTGCCTAGTGTTAATATTTGTGGGGGTGGGGTACATGACACCGTGAAGCAAATGAATATCAGAAAAGATCTGTATAGTTAGGAGCATGGTTATGGTGTTACCTTGCGCGCACACACGCAAGTACACTGCTGTGAATACCTACGGTAATTGCAGAGTAAGTATTATTTCCATGTACTCAACAAAGTGCATGAAAATATGGAGTTTTCTTCTCTAATTAATCGTATGATGACAGGGTGTTGAGAAAATACACAAATTTAAAAAGGAGAGTGTCCATCTGGTTTACAACGTTTAACACTTAAACCAGCTTTAAAATGTAAAATACTCCTACAATTATGTCAAACAAATAATTTTAATGACTGTTTTTCACGCTGCAAAGATACGGCATCCAAGCTGTTTGTTTTCATGTGTGTTGATTAGATGATAAAAGGCAATGTGAATGGAAGACATATGTTCAATATAATAGGCAAAACAAATATGTCCCTTGTAGTAGAATTTGCTTGTAGCTGAATTCAGACTTTTGTATTAGTTATGGTTATAATATTTGACTGTCACTTATCAGTCATTCTGTGTTCCATATACTTTGATCTTTATTTGCATATTGAGCGAGATTACACAAACTTTCCTCCTTACTTAAAAATATATAAACTAATGCTCTTTCGCTCATTGCTTATTTATTTTTATTAAAGACCACTGAGCAGTTTCATCAACATAAGTATTTATTGATCTGCATGGTGTGGATCCGCTCCAATTTTCAAAAATCATTTCAGATCTCATCCCTCACACTTCCACTATAACCTGCCCTGATCTTGCTACAGCCCACTATAAAAAAAACTCTCTCCTCGGCACTAGACACACTTGCCCGTCCCCAACTGCGCAAAACATCACGCCGTCAGTTAGCCCTGGCACTCTCAGCAAAAATGCTCTCGTACTGCTGGGCGTGCCTGGAGAAAAACTCGTCGTTCTGAACTTGACTTTATCCTCTAAGTTTATTCTTCGTTCATACACTTCTGCCCTTCATTTAGCCAAGCAAACCTACTTCTCTTCTCTCATATATACTCTTATCTCAAACCCTAAACGACTCTTCTCCACAGTTAACTCTCTTCTCTACCCACCTGCCCCCCCCCCCCTCTGTCTTTAGTGCTCAAGACCTGGCAGACTACTTTTTAAACAAAACACGTACTATACGAAACATCTTAACAGCAACCTGAAATCTTCCAACAACAGGCCCAGTTACTCCCTCTGCCACCCTCTGCATTTAACATCCTGCCACTGAGCATGAAGTCTCTTCGTTACGATCTTCCTCACGCCTCACTACCTGCCCGCTTGATCCTATCCCTTCCCATCTAATATCCTCCCTGTCTTTCACCCTCACTCCTGCTCCCACTCACATCTTTAACCTATCTCTACCGGTTCATTCCCATCTTCTTTCAAACATGCAAAGGTCACTCCCATACTCAAAAAACCCTCCCTTGACCCTAATTCTCCTGAAAGCTACCGCCCCATATCACTGCTTCCACTAACATCAAAACTCCTTGAAAAACTAGTTTACAATTGCCCAATCCACTTCTTGTCCTCCAGCTCCTTGCTTGACCCCCTGCAATCCGGATTCTACCTCAAACACTCAACTGAGACTGCCCTTACCAAGGTTACTAACAATCTTCTTTCTACTAAAAGCAATGGCTACTACTCAATACTTATCTTACTTGACCTCTCAGCTGCCTTCGACACAGTTGACCACCCCCTCATCCTACAGACCCTTAGCTCTTTTGGCCTCTGTGACACTGCTCTTTCTTGGATTCACTCCTATCTTTCTCACAGGTCTTTTTCTGTGTAATTTGCTGGTGACTCCTCCTCTCCAATTCCTTTGTCTGTTGGAGTACCTCAAGGATCTGTTCTCGGTCCTCTACTCTTCTCCATTTATACTTCCTCACTGGGTAAACTACCTCTCCACCCCTGCTCTCTCTCCCTCTGTCCTTTCTCATGTCAGCGACTTCTTATCTGGTATTTCTTCCTGGATGGCCTCTCACCACCTAAAGATTAACATGTCCAAGACTGAGCTCCTCCTAAACCCCCCCCCCTCAAGATCTACACCGACTTCTGACTTTTCTTTATCTGTCGATGGCATCACCATCACTCCAAGTCCGCTGCCTTGCAGTTACACTTGACTCAAATCTATCCTTCGTCCCCCACATCCAATCGCTTTCTTCATCCTGCCGCAACCACCTACGCTATATTTCCCAGATTTGACCTTTTCTGAGTGCTAACACCACAAAGCAAATAATCCACTCCCTTGTTATTTCCCGACTTGACTACTGCAATAACCTACTTACTGCCCTTCCTCTTTTCCTCCTCTCCCCCCTTCAATCCATCCTAAATGCCTCTGCCAGGCTTATCCACCTTTCCCGTTGCTCTGTATCTGCTGCACCTCTCTGCAAGTCCCTTCATTGGCTCCCCATTCATAGCAGAATTAAATTAAAACTTCTCACCCTTACATACAAAGCTCTCACCAACGCCGTTCCCCACTACTTATCCTCTCTAATCAACAAGTATAATCCAGCCTGACCACTAAGATCCAATAATGACCTGCTCCTTGCATCTTCAACTATCACCTCTTCCCATGCTAGACTGCAGGACTTCTGTCGTGCAGCACCTACCCTCTGGAGCACTCTCCCTCGTGCTGTAAGGCTTTCTCCTTATCTTTCTTCTTTTAAATGCTCCCTAAAGACTTTTTGTTCAGAGAAGCCGACCACCCAACTCAATAATAAATTTATTTCACTTATTTCAAGAGCGTGCCATGAACGCATGAGCAGTGAAATCAGTTGTCTCACCATCAATGAAGAGTTTTGCTAGGTCTTTATAAGCTAATAGTGCATACACATATAACGTCACCGGCTTTCTGAATATCTCTCTGTGCAGTATGCATATAGTGTAGTGCTGTGTGAAGTAATGTAGTCAGCTCCTGACCCATATGTGCTTTCGGTTACATTATGAATCAATTACTAACCAATATTGAGTAAATTCTGAATATTTATCTGTGTTCAGTGTTAGTTATATTAAATACTTATGCTAGTTTTTCTATGGTTGATCCTTACATTCTTAAACAAACAAACAAAAAAAGAATACACTGCGGTGCCGTGACCGGAACATAGTGACGTTGGATCTGAGCTATTCAACCCATTGCGCGTTTGGGGGACAAGAAAACTCCATAGCGCATATGTGGGTACGTGCTCCCCACCAGGAACTAGCGAGAAATAGAGAACCCAGGTTGCCCACTGTGATTGGATAATTTTAGAATGAATATTGCAACAAAACTGATTTAAAAAGAAAATATACATTTTTTTCTTTCTTTCATATTTCTGGAACATTTTGCCACAATTTAGAGGATCGTACTCGAATATTGTTTCAGGCATTTACAAAAATGTTTTTTTATATCTTTTCTTTTATAAGGTTTACAAATTGTTCTGAAAAATGAATTATTCGGGTCAAAAACATTAAAATTGGAGAAGTCTGTTCTATCGGATACAAATTGTTCCTTTACCTTTATTTTGTCATTTTCAAATAGCTGCATTTCCCTGTTTAATTCACCACATATAATAAAAAAAAAATCAGTGGGCTCTTATCAGCTGCTTGTCTGCGTACATTGTCCCTTAAAGGCACAATAAACATTTTGAGATGGTAATATAAAATGATAAATTGTGTGTATATATAAGTAAAAGTCTGCAATATATACTTTAATTATTTTCCTGTAATTCCTTTCTGAAATTGTGAGCTTTTCAGTTCCTGTTAGAAATGGAAGTGCAGAACACTGTTATATTCCACACAGCCATTGGCTGCACACTCTAGTGACCTATTTATAACTGTACCTAATTGGCCACTGCAGAGAAAGTAACCTAAGTTACAACATGGCAGCTCCCATTGTTTTATAGACACTAAGGGGCCCATTTATCAAGCTCCGTATGGAGCTTGAAGGGCCGAGTTTCTGGCGAGCCTTCAGACTTGCCAGAAACACCAGTTATGAAGCAGCGATCTAAAGACTGCTGCTCCATAACCTGTCCGCCTGCTCTGAGGAGGCGGACAGAGATCGCGTGAAAGATGGAATGGTATTCTAATCGAAATTGCTTTATTGATTAGAATCAAATATGAAAAATAAAATATTAAAATACAGCCAATGGAAATAATAAAATCAAAACTAATGGTGCTGTTTAAGCTTGACAGTCATTCGCGTTTCGGCCTCTGTCAAGACTCTTGCCCGGTAACTAAAAATAATCTTAAAAACAGTGGCACTTTCATTCTTTTTACTTTACAAAGATGCTTATTTCTTCTGTTAAGTGTGATCAGTCCACGGGTCATCATTACTTCTGGGATATTACTCCTCCCCAACAGGAAGTGCAAGAGGATTCACCCAGCAGAGCTGCATATAGCTCCTCCCCTCTACGTCACTCCCAGTCATTCTCTTGCACCCAACGACTAGATAGGATGTGTGAGAGGACTATGGTGATTATACTTAGTTTCTTCTGTTATGTGTGATCAGTCCACGGGTCATCATTACTTCTGGGATATAACTCCTCCCCAACAGGAAATGCAAGAGGATTCACCCAGCAGAGCTGCATATAGCTCCTCCCCTCTACGTCACTCCCAGTCATTCTCTTGCACCCAACGACTAGATAGGATGTGTGAGAGGACTATGGTGATTATACTTAGTTTTTATAACTTCAATCAAAAGTTTGTTATTTTACAATAGCACCGGAGCGTGTTGTTGCCTCTCTGGCAGAGTTTGAAGAAGAATCTACCAGAGTTTTTACTATGATTTTAACCGGAGTAGTTAAGATCATATTGCTGTTTCTCGGCCATCTGAGGGAGGTAAAAGCTTCAGATCAGGGGACAGCGGGCAGATGAATCTGCATTGAGGTATGTAGCAGTTTTTATTTTCTGAATGGAATTGATGAGAAAATCCTGCCATACCGTTATAATGACATGTATGTATACTCTACACTTCAGTATTCTGGGGATGGTATTTCACCGGAATTACTCTGTTAAAAGTACACTAAACCTTTTAATAGGTATTTATCATGTTAAACGTTTTTGCTGGAATGTAGAATCGTTTGCATTTCTGAGGTACTGAGTGAATAAATATTTGGGCATTATTTTTCCACTTGGCAGTTACTTGTTTTAATTGTGACAGTTTCGTTTCTCTCTCACTGCTGTGTGTGAGGGGGAGGGGCCGTTTTTGGCGCCCTTTTGCTACGCATCAAAAATTTCCAGTCAGTTACTCTTGTATTTCCTGCATGATCCGGTTCATCTCTAACAGAACTCAGGGGTCTTCAAACTTCTTTGGAGGGAGGTAGATTCTCTCAGCAGAGCTGTGAGACTTATATATTGACTGTGATTAAAAAACGTTGCTCTGTAATTTTTACTTTCAAATTTAATTATTGTTAATTTACTAATGGGAACAAACCTTTGCTAAAAGTTGTGTTGTTTTTAAGGATTGAGACTATAACTGTTTTTCAGTTCATTATTTCAACTGTCATTTAATCGTTTAGTGCTTCTTGAAGGCACAGTACGTTTTTGTTAAATAAGATTGTAACCAAGTTGCAAGTTTATTGCTAGTGTGTTAAACATGTCTGACTCAGAGGAAGATACCTGTGTCATTTGTTCCAATGCCAAGGTGGAGCCCAATAGAAATTTATGTACTAACTGTATTGATGCTACTTTAAATAAAAGCCAATCTGTACAATTTGAACAAATTTCACCAAACAGCGAGGGGAGAGTTATGCCGACTAACTCGCCTCACGTGGCAGTACCTGCATCTCCCGCCCGGGAGGTGCGTGATATTATGGCGCCTAGTACATCTGGGCGGCCATTACAGATAACATTACAAGATATGGCTACTGTTATGACTGAAGTTTTGGCTAAATTACCAGAACTAAGAGGCAAGCGTGATCACTCTGGGGTGAGAACAGAGTGCGCTGATAATACTAGGGCCATGTCTGATACTGCGTCACAGCTTGCAGAGCATGAGGACGGAGAGCTTCATTCTGTGGGTGACGGTTCTGATCCAAACAGATTGGATTCAGATATTTACTAAACCTGGGTTCTTACCTAAGGTAGTCACTAACAGGAATATCAATCAAGAGATTGTTGTTCCATCCTTGTGTCCAAATCCTTCTTCAAAGAAGGAACGTCTTCTACACAATCTGGATGTAGTTCGTGCCCTCAAGTTCTACTTGCAGGCAACTAAAGATTTTCGCCAAA
This sequence comes from Bombina bombina, assembly GCF_027579735.1. Classification (NCBI taxonomy): domain Eukaryota; kingdom Metazoa; phylum Chordata; class Amphibia; order Anura; family Bombinatoridae; genus Bombina; species Bombina bombina. Next base: position 1,232,340,984 of record NC_069501.1, on the reverse strand, counting down.
CTTCTTCCCTGTTTGTCGTTTATTCTGGACAGAGGAGAGGTCAAAAAGCTTCTGCTACCTCTCTCTCCTTTTGGCTTCGTAGCATAATACGTTTAGCCTATGAGACTGCTGGACAGCAGCCTCCTGAAAGAATTACAGCTCATTCCACTAGAGCTGTAGCTTCCACTTGGGCCTTTAAGAATGAGGCCTCTGTTGAACAGATTTGCAAGGCTGCAACTTGGTCTTCGCTTCATACTTTTTCCAAATTTTACAAATTTGACACTTTTGCTTCTTCGGAGGCTATTTTTGGGAGAAAGGTTCTTCAGGCAGTGGTTCCTTCTGTATAATGAGCCTGCCTATCCCTCCCGTCATCCGTGTACTTTTGCTTTGGTATTGGTATCCCAGAAGTAATGATGACCCGTGGACTGATCACACATAACAGAAGAAAACATAATTTATGCTTACCTGATAAATTCCTTTCTTCTGTTGTGTGATCAGTCCACGGCCCGCCCTGTTTTAAGGCAGGTAAATATCTTTTAAATTATACTCCAGTCACCACTTCACCCTTGGTTTCTCCTTTCTCGTTGATTCTTGGTCGAATGACTGGGAGTGACGTAGAGGGGAGGAGCTATATGCAGCTCTGCTGGGTGAATCCTCTTGCATTTCCTGTTGGGGAGGAGTTATATCCCAGAAGTAATGATGACCCGTGGACTGATCACACAACAGAAGAAAGGAATTTATCAGGTAAGCATAAATTATGTTTTTATATCTTCAATCAAAAGTTTGTTATTTTAAAATAGCACCGGAGTGTGTTATTATCTCTCTGGCAGAGTTTGAAGAAGAATCTACCAGAGTTTTTGTTATGATTTTAGCCGGAGTAGTTAAGATCATATTGCTGTTTCTCGGCCATCTGAGGAGAGGTAAACTTCAGATCAGGGGACAGCGGGCAGATGAATCTGCATAGAGGTATGTAGCAGTTTTTATTTTCTGACAATGGAATTGATGAGAAAATCCTGCCATACCGATATAATGTCATGTATGTATACTTTACACTTCAGTATTCTGGGGAATGGTACTTCACTAGAATTACACTGTAAGAAATACATAAAGCTGTTTAATAACTAGAGATTATGTTTAACGTTTTTGCTGGAATGTAAAATCGTTTTCATTTGCTGAGGTACTGAGTGAATAAATGTTTGGGCACTATTTTTCCACTTGGCAGTTGCTTAATCTGTTTTCTGACAGTTTCTGTTCTCCCTCACTGCTGTGTGTGAGGGGGAGGGGCCGTTTTTTGGCGCTTTTACTATGCATCAAATATTTCAGTCAGCAACTCTTTGTATTCCCTGCATGATCCGGTTCATCTCTACAGAGCTCAGGGGTCTTCAAAACTTATTTTGAGGGAGGTAATTTCTCTCAGCAGAGCTGTGAGAATTATAGTTTGACTGAGATAAAAAACGTTATTCTGTAATTTGTTTCCTGCTTTCAGAATTTGTTATCTTTGCTAATGGGATTAAACCTTTGCTAAAGTTGTGTTGTTTACAAGGATTGAGGCTATAACTGTTTCAATTTATTAATTTTCAACTGTCATAGATCTTCTGTGCTTCTTAAAGGCACAGTACGTTTTAATATTATTCTAATTGAATTGTATTTCCAAGTTGCAAGTTTATTTGCTAGTGTGTTAAACATGTCTGATTCAGAGGATGATACCTGTGTCATTTGTTGCAATGCCAAAGTGGAGCCCAATAGAAATTTATGTACTAACTGTATTGATGCTACTTTAAATAAAAGTCAATCTGTACAAATTGAACAAATTTCACCAAACAACGAGGGGAGAGTTATGCCGACTAACTCGCCTCACGTTTCAGTACCTACATCTCCCGCTCAGAGGGAGGTGCGTGATATTGTAGCGCCGAGTACATCTGGGCGGCCATTACAAATCACATTACAGGATATGGCTACTGTTATGACTGAGGTTTTGGCTAAATTACCAGAACTAAGAGGTAAGCGTGATCACTCTGGGGTGAGAACAGAGTGCGCTGATAATATTAGGGCCATGTCAGACACTGCGTCACAGGTGGCAGAACATGAGGACGGAGAACTTCATTCTGTGGGTGACGGTTCTGATCCAAACAGACTGGATTCAGATATTTCAAATTTTAAATTTAAACTGGAAAACCTCCGTGTATTACTAGGGGAGGTGTTAGCGGCTCTGAATGATTGTAACACAGTTGCAATACCAGAGAAAATGTGTAGGTTGGATAAATATTTTGCGGGTACCGACGAGTACTGAGGTTTTTCCTATACCTAAGAGACTTACTGAAATTGTTACTAAGGAGTGGGATAGACCCGGTGTGCCGTTCTCACCCCCTCCGATATTTAGAAAAATGTTTCCAATAGACGCCACCACAAGGGACTTATGGCAAACGGTCCCTAAGGTGGAGGGAGCAGTTTCTACCTTAGCTAAGCGTACCACTATCCCGGTGGAGGATAGCTGTGCGTTTTCAGATCCAATGGATAAAAAGTTAGAGGGTTACCTTAAGAAAATGTTTGTTCAACAAGGTTTTATATTGCAACCCCTTGCATGCATTGCGCCGATCACGGCTGCAGCGGCATTCTGGATTGAGTCTCTGGAAGAGAACATTGGTTCAGCTACTCTGGACGACATTACGGACAGGCTTAGAGTCCTTAAACTAGCTAATTCATTCATTTCGGAGGCCGTAGTACATCTTACTAAACTTACGGCGAAAAATTCAGGATTCGCCATTCAGGCACGCAGGGCGCTGTGGCTAAAATCCTGGTCAGCTGATGTTACTTCTAAGTCTAAATTGCTTAATATACCTTTCAAAGGGCAGACCTTATTCGGGCCCGGGTTGAAAGAGATTATCGCTGACATTACAGGAGGTAAAGGCCATGCCCTGCCTCAGGACAAAGCCAAAGCCAAGACTAGACAGTCTAATTTTCGTTCCTTTCGTAATTTCAAAGCAGGAGCAGCATCAACTTCCTCTGCACCAAAACAGGAAGGAGCTGTTGCTCGCTACAGACAAGGCTGGAAACCTAACCAGTCCTGGAACAAGGGCAAGCAGACTAGGAAACCTGCTGCTGCCCCTAAAACAGCATGAATTGAGGGCCCCCGATCCGGGATCGGATCTAGTGGGGGGCAGACTTTCTCTCTTCGCCCAGGCTTGGGCAAGAGATGTTCAGGATCCCTGGGCGCTAGAGATAATATCTCAGGGATACCTTCTGGACTTCAAATACTCTCCTCCAAGAGAGAGATTTCATCTGTCAAGATTGTCAACAATCCAGACAAAGAAAGAGGCGTTTCTACGCTGCGTACAAGAGCTCTTGTTAATGGGAGTAATCCATCCAGTTCCACGATCAGAACAGGGACAGGGGTTTTACTCAAATCTGTTTGTGGTTCCCAAAAAAGAGGGAACTTTCAGACCAATCCTGGACTTAAAGATCCTAAACAAATTCCTAAGAGTTCCATCGTTCAAGATGGAGACTATTCGGACAATTTTACCTATGATCCAAGAAGGTCAGTACATGACCACTGTAGATTTAAAAGATGCTTACCTTCACATACCGATTCACAAAGATCATTATCGGTACCTAAGGTTTGCCTTCCTAGACAGGCATTACCAGTTTGTGGCTCTTCCATTCGGATTGGCTACAGCTCCAAGAATCTTCACAAAGGTTCTGGGTGCTCTTCTGGCGGTACTAAGACCGCGGGGAATCTCGGTAGCTCCATACCTAGACGACATTCTGATACAAGCTTCAAGCTTTCAAACTGCCAAGTCTCATACAGAGTTAGTGCTGGCATTTCTAAGGTCACATGGATGGAAGGTGAACGAAAAGAAAAGTTCACTTGTTCCACTCACAAGAGTTCCCTTCCTGGGGACTCTTATAGATTCTGTAGAAATGAAGATTTACCTGACAGAGGACAGGCTAACAAGACTTCAAAGTGCTTGCCGCACCCTTCATTCCATTCAACACCCGTCAGTGGCTCAATGCATGGAGGTAATCGGCTTAATGGTAGCGGCAATGGACATAGTACCCTTTGCACGCTTACACCTCAGACCACTGCAACTGTGCATGCTAAGTCAGTGGAATGGGGATTACTCAGACTTATCCCCTTCTCTGAATCTGGATCAAGAGACCAGAAATTCTCTTCTATGGTGGCTTTCTCGGCCACATCTGTCCAGGGGGATGCCATTCAGCAGACCAAACTGGACAATTGTAACAACAGACGCCAGCCTTCTAGGTTGGGGTGCCGTCTGGAATTCTCTGAAGGCTCAGGGACAATGGAGTCAGGAGGAGAGTCTCCTGCCAATAAACATTCTGGAATTGAGAGCAGTTCTCAATGCCCTCCTGGCCTGGCCCCAGTTGACAACTCGGGGGTTCATCAGGTTTCAGTCGGACAACATCACGACTGTAGCTTACATCAACCATCAGGGAGGGACAAGAAGCTCCCTAGCTATGATGGAAGTATCAAAGATAATTCGCTGGGCAGAGTCTCACTCTTGCCACCTGTCAGCAATCCACATCCCGGGAGTGGAGAACTGGGAGGCGGATTTCTTAAGTCGTCAGACTTTTCATCCGGGGGAGTGGGAACTTCATCCGGAGGTCTTTGCCCAAATACTTCGACGTTGGGGCAAACCAGAGATAGATCTCATGGCGTCTCGACAGAACGCCAAGCTTCCTCGTTACGGGTCCAGATCCAGGGATCCAGGAGCAGTCCTGATAGATGCTCTGACAGCACCTTGGGACTTCAGGATGGCTTACGTGTTTCCACCCTTTCCGTTGCTTCCTCGATTGATTGCCAGAATCAAACAAGAGAGAGCATCAGTGATTCTAATAGCACCTGCGTGGCCACGCAGGACTTGGTATGCAGACCTGGTGGACATGTCATCCTGTCCACCTTGGTCTCTACCTCTGAAACAGGACCTTCTGATACAGGGTCCCTTCAAACATCAAAATCTAACTTCTCTGAAGCTGACTGCTTGGAAATTGAACGCTTGATTTTATCAAGACGTGGGTTTTCTGAGTCAGTTATTGATACCTTAATACAGGCTAGGAAACCTGTTACCAGAAAAATTTACCATAAGATATGGCGTAAATACCTATATTGGTGTGAATCCAAAGGTTACTCTTGGAGTAAGGTTAGGATTCCTAGGATATTGTCTTTTCTACAAGAAGGTTTAGAAAAGGGTTTATCTGCTAGTTCTTTAAAGGGACAGATCTCAGCTCTGTCCATTCTGTTACACAAACGTCTGTCAGAAGTTCCTGACGTCCAGGCTTTTTGTCAGGCTTTGGCCAGGATTAAGCCTGTGTTTAAAACGGTTGCTCCACCATGGAGTTTAAACCTTGTTCTTAATGTTTTACAGGGCGTTCCGTTTGAACCCCTTCATTCCATTGATATAAAGTTGTTATCTTGGAAAGTTCTATTTTTAATGGCTATTTCCTCGGCTCGAAGAGTCTCTGAATTATCAGCCTTACATTGTGATTCTCCTTATTTGATTTTTCATTCGGATAAGGTAGTCCTGCGTACTAAACCTGGGTTCTTACCTAAGGTAGTTACTAACAGGAATATCAATCAAGAGATTGTTGTTCCTTCTTTATGCCCAAATCCTTCTTCAAAGAAGGAACGTCTACTGCACAACCTGGATGTAGTCCGTGCTCTAAAATTTTACTTACAGGCAACTAAGGAATTTCGACAAACGTCTTCTCTGTTTGTCATTTACTCTGGGCAGAGGAGAGGTCAAAAAGCTTCCGCTACCTCTCTTTCTTTTTGGCTTCGTAGCATAATTCGTTTAGCTTATGAGACTGCTGGACAGCAGCCTCCTGAAAGAATTACAGCTCATTCTACTAGAGCTGTGGCTTCCACTTGGGCCTTCAAGAATGAGGCCTCTGTTGAACAGATTTGCAAGGCTGCAACTTGGTCTTCGCTTCATACTTTTTCCAAATTTTACAAATTTGACACTTTTGCTTCATCGGAGGCTATTTTTGGGAGAAAGGTTCTTCAGGCAGTGGTTCCTTCTGTATAAAGAGCCTGCCTATCCCTCCCGTCATCCGTGTACTTTTGCTTTGGTATTGGTATCCCAGAAGTAATGATGACCCGTGGACTGATCACACTTAACAGAAGAAAACATAATTTATGCTTACCTGATAAATTCCTTTCTTCTGTAGTGTGATCAGTCCACGGCCCGCCCTGTTTTTAAGGCAGGTAAATATTTTTTAATTTATAATCCAGTCACCACTTCACCCTTGGCTTTTCCTTTCTCGTTGGTCCTTGGTCGAATGACTGGGAGTGACGTAGAGGGGAGGAGCTATATGCAGCTCTGCTGGGTGAATCCTCTTGCACTTCCTGTTGGGGAGGAGTAATATCCCAGAAGTAATGATGACCCGTGGACTGATCACACTACAGAAGAAAGGAATTTATCAGGTAAGCATAAATTATGTTTTTTTAAAATACTTACCTTTGCGTTATGGTAAAGATAAAGCCAATCCTCCGCCCACAGCGCCTGCTGTCTTTAGCAGATCAATGACAAATCCGGCTTCCTCCAATCGTCGCATGGTCCTAGGAGCTGGACCCCAAAGGGGGCACACAACGATTGGAGAAAGCCGGATTCGTCATAGATATGCTAATGTAAGCAGGAGCTATAGGCCGAGGATTGGCTTTATGTTTACTATAACACAAATGTAAGTAACTTTACAATGACGCATATTTTGTTTTAATAAATGAATGAAAGTGCCCATATTTTTAAGATTACTTTTAGTTACCAGGCACTTATTTATTAAATCACTTTAACTTTACATCATTTTTCCTAATTTAAATAAAGTTGCTCTTTGGTTCAGAAAGTGAATTTAATGGTAGATTCACAGGTGAAAGGACAGTTACTTGGCAGTGTTTTGTAAAGCAGATTCATTTAAAACATAAACTTTTCTGGATAATAAAATGGAATGCATATTTCAATAGTAACACCCTATGTCTGCTCAGGTTATGAAGTCTTTTTACATATAAAGTTCATTTTCCTTTGCTTCATAAACTTCTTTGCACTTTTCCATAATGAGTGACGCCCCTTTAATTGGCCTGTTTGCTCACATTTACATACATATGTATGTGAGCTGCGCACATATCTGTCTGATGCTAATTATACCATTTTATTTAGACAGCACATTCTTGCTCTGTAAAGTCGTGAGAATGCTGTTTTACTCCACATTTTAAGCATATACTAACAAGGCTCCTTGTGATGTAAATATTTAGGGGATAGTGGCATTTGTGTGTGTGTTTGTCTTTAGCATCAAGATGCAGCACATTTACTAGTCCATGTGTTAAAGTGTGCGCGCGCCAGCCATTTGAGTAGAAAAAGTAACGTTTTCATGTTGAAATAATGGGAGAACATAATGAATAACAAAGTGACAGTTTTAAGATAACATTCTAGTATAAAAATAAAATGCTTTCTTTTATTTTTAAACATATTCCTTTCTTTTACAATGTGCGTAAGCCCTGCAAGGAACTTAAACAAATAGTTAAAGTGGCATTAAAGGTTAAATATATACTAGACAGAATGATGTATTCAAAGAAAAGATTTGCCTTGTATATATATTTTATTTTTAGATATTGAAGATTTAAAGGGACACTGAACTCAAACTTTTTCTTTAATGATTCAGATAGAGCATGCAATTTCTCTTGTTAAGTGTATCCAGTCCACGGATCATCCATTACTTGTGGGATATTCTCCTTCCCAACAGGAAGTTGCAAGAGAATCACCCACAGCAGAGCTGCTATATAGCTCCTCCCCTCACTTCCATATCCAGTCATTCTCTTGCAACTCTCAACAAAGATGGACGTAGTAAGAGGAGAGTGGTGTATTATAGTTAGTTTTTTAACTTCAATCAAAAGTTTATTTTTAAATGGTACCGGAGTGTACTGTTTCATCTCAGGCAGCATTAGAAGAAGAATCTGCCTGTGATTTCTATGATCTTAGCAGAAGTAACTAAGATCCACTGCCGTTCTCACATATTCTGAGGAGTGAGGTAACTTCAGAGGGGGAATGGCGTGCAGGTTTTCCTGCAATAAGGTATGTGCAGTTAATATATTTCTAGGGATGGAATTTGCTAGAAAAATGCTGCTGATACCAGATTATTGTAAGTTAAGCCTTAAATGCAGTGATAGCGACTGGTATCAGGCTTATTAATAGAGATACATACTCTTATAAAAGTGTAATATAAAACGTTTGCTGGCAGGTTAATCGTTTTTATATATGTTTGGTGACAAAACTTATTGGGGCCTAGTTTTTTTCCACATGGCTGGCTTGATTTTTGCCTAGAAACAGTTTCCTGAAGCTTTCCACTGTTGCAATATGAGTGGGAAGGGCCTATTTTAGTGCTTTTCTGTGCAGCTAAAAATACTGACAGAGACATTCAGCTTCCCTCTGCATGATACAGGACATCTCTGAAGGGCTCAAAAGGCTTCAAAGTCATGTTTGAGGAGGGTAACAATCACAGTAGTCTGTGGCAGTTGTTGAGACTGTTTAAAAAACTTTTTTGTCATTTATTATTCTGTTTTTGTTATTAAGGGGTTAATCATCCATTTGCAAGTGGGTGCAATGCTCTGCTGACTTGTTACATACACTGTAAAAATTTTGTTAGTGTAACTGCCTTTTTTCACTGTTATTTCAAACTTGTTTCTCTTAAAGGCACAGTAACGTTTTTTATATTGCTTGTTAACTTGCTTTAAAGTGTTTTCCAAGCTTGCTAGTCTCATTGCTAGTCTGTACAAACATGTCTGAAACAGAGGATACTTGTTCATTATGTTTAAAAGCCATGGTGGAGCCCCATAGGAGAATGTGTACTAAATGTATTGATTTCACCTTAAACAGTAAAGATCAGTTTTTATCTATAAAAGAATTGTTACCAGAGGGGTCTGTCGAGGGGGAAGTTATGCCGACTAACTCTCCCCACGTGTCGGACCCTTTGCCGCCCGCTCAAGGGACGCACGCTAATATGGCGCCAAGTACATCATGGACGCCCATAGCGATTATTTTGCAGGACATGGCTGCAATCATGAATAATACCCTGTCAGAGGTATTATCCAGATTGCCTGAATTGAGAGGCAAGTGCAATAGCTCTGGGGTTAGACGAGATACAGAGCGCGTAGATGCTGTAAGAGCCATGTCTGATACTGCGTCACAATTTGCAGAACCAGAGGACGGAGAGCTTCAGTCTGTGGGTGACGTCTCTGAATCGGGGAGACCTGATTCATAGATTTCTAATTTTAAATTTAAGCTTGAGAACCTCCGTGTATTGCTTGGGGAGGTATTAGCTGCTCTGAATGACTGTGACACAATTGCAGTGCCAGAGAAATTGTGTAGGCTGGATGAATACTATGCAGTGCCGGTGAGTACTGATGTTTTTCCAATACCTAAAAGGCTTACAGAAATTATTAGCAAGGAGTGGGATAGGCCTGGTGTGCCCTTTTCCCCACCTCCTATATTTAGAAAAATGTTTCCAATAGATGCCACTACACGGGACTTATGGCAGACTGTCCCTAAGGTGGAGGGAGCAGTTTCTACTTTAGCAAAGCGTACCATTATCCCGGTTGAGGACAGTTGTGCTTTTTTAAGAAAATGTTTATTCAACAAGGTTTTATTTTACAGCCCCTTGCATGCATTGCGCCTGTCACTGCTGCGGCGGCATTCTGGTTTGAGGCCCTGGAAGAGGCCATCCATACAGCTCCATTGACTGAAATTGTTGACAAGCTTAGAACTCTTAAGCTAGCTAACTCATTTGTTTCTGATGCCATTGTTCATTTTACTAAACTAATGGCTAAGAATTCCGGATTCGCCATCCAGGCGCGTAGGGCGCTATGGCTCAAATCCTGGTCAGCTGATGTGACTTCAAAGTCTAAATTACTCAACATTCCTTTCAAGGGGCAGACCTTATTCAGGCCTGGTTTGAAAGAAATGATTACTGACATTACTGGAGGTAAGGGTCATACCCTTCCTCAGGACAGGGCCAAATCAAATCAAAGGCCAAACAGTCTAATTTTCGTGCCTTTCGAAATTTCAAGGCAGGTGCAGCATCAACTTCCTCTGCTTCAAAACAAGAGGGAACTTTTGCTCAATCCAAGCAGGCCTGGAGACCTAACCAGTCCTGGAACAAGGGCAAGCAGGCCAGAAAGCCTGCTGCTGCCTCTAAGACAGCATGAAGGAGTGGCCCCCTATCCGACAACGGATCTAGTAGGGGGCAGACTCTCTCTCTTCGCCCAGGCGTGGGCAAGAGATGTTCAGGATCCCTGGGCGTTGGAGATCATATCTCAGGGATATCTTCTGGACTTCAAAGCTTCTCCTCCACAAGGGAGATTTCACCTTTCAAGATTATCTGCAAACCAGATAAAGGAAGAGGCATTCCTAAGCTGCGTACAAGATCTCCTTGTAATGGGAGTGATCCATCCAGTTCCGCGGACGGGGGTTTTATTCAAATCTGTTTGTGGTTCCCAAAAAAGAGGGAACCTTCAGACCAATTTTGGATTTAAAGATCCTAAACAAATTCCTCAGAGTTCCGTCATTCAAGATGGAAACTATTCGAACCATTTTACCCATGATCCAAGAGGGTCAGTACATGACCACAGTGGACTTAAAGGATGCCTACCTTCACATTCCGATTCACAAGAATCATCATCAGTTCCTGAGGTTTGCCTTTCTAGACAGGCATTACCAATTTGTAGCTCTTCCATTCGGGTTGGCTACAGCCCCAAAATTTTTTACAAAGGTTCTGGGCTCACTTCTGGCGGTCCTAAGATCGCGAGGCATAGCGGTGGCTCCTTACCTGGACGATATCCTGATACAGGCGTCAAGCTTTCAAATTGCCAAATCTCATACTGAGATAGTTCTGGCATTCCTGAGGTTGCATGGGTGGAAAGTGAACAAAGAAAAGAGTTCTCTATCTCCTCTCACGAAGGTTTCCTTCCTAGGGACTCTAATAGATTCTGTAGAAATGAAAATTTACCTGATGGAGTCCAGGTTATCAAAACTTCTAAATGCTTGCCGTGTTCTTCACTCCATTCCGCGCCCCACGGTGGCTCAGTGCATGGAAGTAATCGGCTTAATGGTAGCGGCGATGGACATAGTGCCATTCGCGCACCTGCATCTCAGACCGCTGCAATTATGCATGCTCAGTCAGTGGAATGGGGATTACACAGATTTGTCCCCTCTACTAAATCTGGATCAGGAAACCAGAGATTCTCTTCTCTGGTGGTTATCTCGGGCCCATCTGTCCAAGGGTATGACCTTTCGCAGACCAGATTGGACAATTGTAACAACAGATGCCAGCCTTCTAGGTTGGGGTGCAGTCTGGAACTCCCTGAAGGCTCAGGGTTCATGGACTCAGGAGGAGAAACTCCTCCCAATAAATATTCTGGAGTTAAGAGCAATATTCAATGCTCTTCTGGCTTGGCCTCAGCTAGCAACACTGAGGTTCATCAGATTTCAGTCGGACAACATCACGACTGTGGCTTACATCAACCATCAAGGGGGAACCAGGAGTTCCCTAGCGATGTCAGAAGTCTCCAAGATAATTCGCTGGGCAGAGACTCACTCTTGCCATCTATCAGCGATCCATATCCCAGGTATAGAGAACTGGGAGGCGGATTTTCTAAGTCATCAGACTTTTAATCCGGGGGAATGGGAACTCCATCCGGAGGTGTTTGCTCAATTGGTTCTCCGTTGGGGCAAACCAGAATTGGATCTCATGGCGTCTCGCCAGAACGCCAAGCTTCCTTGTTACGGATCCAGGTCCAGGGACCCAGAAGCGGCACTGATAGATGCTCTAGCAGCGCCTTGGTTCTTCAACCTGGCTTATGTGTTTCCACCGTTTCCTCTGCTCCCTCGTCTGATTGCCAAAATCAACAGGAAAGAGCATCAGTGATATTGATACCACGCAGGACCTGGTATGCAGACCTAGTGGACATGTCATCCTTTCCACCATGGACTCTGCCTCTGAGACAAGACCTTCTAATACAAGGTCCTTTCAATCATCCGAATCTACTTTCTCTGAGACTGACTGCATGGAGATTGAACGTTTGATCCTATCAAAGCGTGGCTTCTCCGAGTCAGTAATTGATACCTTAATACAGGCACGAAAGCCTGTCACCAGGAAAATTTACCACAAGATATGGCGTAAATATCTTCATTGGTGTGAATCCAAGAATTACTCATGGAGTAGGGTTAGTATTCCTAGGATATTGTCCTTCCTCCAAGAGGGTTTGGACAAAGGATTATCAGCTAGTTCTTTAAAGGGACAGATTTCTGCTCTGTCTATTCTTTTACTCAAGCGTCTGGCAGAAGTTCCAGACGTTCAGGCATTTTGTCAGACTTTAGTTAGAATTAAGCCTGTGTTTAAACCTGTTGCTCCTCCATGGAGCTTAAACTTGGTTCTTAAAGTTCTTCAAGGGGTTCCGTTTGAACCCCTTCATTCTATTGATATCAAACTTCTTTCATGGAAAGTTCTTTTTTCTGATGGCTATTTCCTCGGCTCGAAGCGTCTCAGAGTTATCTGCCTTACATTGTGATTCTCCTTATCTGATCTTTCATTCAGATAAAGTTGTTCTGCGTACAAAACCTGGGTTTTTATCTAAGGTGGTTTCTAACAAGAATATCAATCAAGAGATTGTTGTTCCATCATTATGTCCTAATCCTTCTTCAAAGAAGGAACGTCTTTTGCATAATGTAGACGTAGTCCGTGCCTTGAAGTTTTACTTACAGGCTACTGTTTGTTGTTTACTCTGGACAGAGGAGAGGTCAGAAGGCCTCGGTGACCTCTCTTTCTTTTTGGCTTCGGAGTATAATCCGTTTAGCCTATGAGACTGCCGGACAGCAGCCTCCTGAAAGGATTACAGCTCATTCTACTAGAGCTGTGGCTTCTACCTGGGCCTTTAAAAATGAGGCCTCTGTTGAACAGATTTGCAAGGCTGCAACTTGGTCTTCCCTTCATACTTTTTCCAAATTTTCCAAATTTGATACTTTTGCTTCTTCGGAGGCTGTTTTTGGGAGAAAGGTTCTACAGGCAGTGGTTCCTTCCGTTTAAGTTCCTGCCTTGTCCCTCCCATCAACCATGTACTTTAGCTTTGGTATTGGTATCCCACAAGTAATGGATGATCCGTGGACTGGATACACTTAACAACAGCAAACATAATTTATGCGTACCTGATAAAATTATTTCTCTTGTAGTGTATCCAATCCACGGCCCGCCCTGTCCTTTTCAGGCAGGTCTAAATTTTAATTAAACTACAGTCACCACTGCACCCTATGGTTTCTGCTTTCTCGGCTTGTTTCGGTCGAATGACTGGATATGGCAGTGAGGGGAGGAGCTATATAGCAGCTCTGCTGTGGGTGATCCTCTTGCAACTTCCTGTTGGGAAGGAGAATATCCCACAAGTAATGGATGATCCGTGGACTGGATACACTACAAGAGAAATAAATTTATCAGGTAAGCATAAATTATGTTTTTAAGCAATTTTCTGATTTACTCCTATTATCAATTTTTCTCTTGCTATCTTTATTTTAAAAGCAGGAATGTCAGGCTTAGGAGCCAGCCCATTTTAGGTTTAGCACCCTGGATAGCGCTTGCTTATTTGTGACTACGTTCAGCCAACCAATAAGCGAGCGTAACCCAGGTCCTGAACCAAAAATGAGTTGGCTCCTAAGCTTTACATTCCTGCTTTTTAAATAAAAATAGCGAAAGAACAAAACAAATTTGATAATAGGAGTAAATTACAGCATGCAATTTTAAGTAACTTTCTATCTGAATCATGAAATAAATAATTGGGATTTAGTATCCCTTTAAGTGTAACGGTTTAGTTTCTATAAAGTAATGGGCAGCTTCATTTTCTGATGCAGCCATCCCATATGGTGGAAATTGATGAATTATAAATCCTCCTAGGGGCTGGGTTTGAATTGAAATGAATTTGCTGCTATATATTTCCCCACACTAACAAGTATTTGTACATTATAAAACCTTTCTCTATTAAAGTTTTTTTATAGAGTTTGGCCACATTGATATGATTTGAGTCTCCCATGTTTTATGTTTTAACCTATAATGCAAACACTTTCTTTGCTAAGATATGGTGAGTCCACAACGTCATCAATTACTAGTAGGAATATCACTCCTGGCCAGCAGGAGGAGGCAAAGAGCACCACAGCAAAGCTGTTAAGTGTCCCTCCCCTACCCACAATCCCCAGCCATTTTCTTTGCCTCTGTTAATGGAGGAGGTGAGGGTTCTGGGGGCTAATTTTCCCTCTTATTTTTAATTCTTAGATTCTAAACAGGAGTGATCCTTTAGTGTTCTTTCTTCTGGCTGAAATTACATGCAGAACAATTATTCACTAAATATACTGTGTTAAAGGGCCAGTAAACACACTGTAATTACATTTTTCTGCCATTTTCCAATAGATTAAGATATCAGCAGAATCTGAATGTTACTGGAACAGATTAACACCTTGTTTGCTGTAATTGTTTTTCAGTGGTCAAATCCACTCATTTTCTTATTTGGATGAGAGAATCTGGCCTTGCGTCTAGAGATGACAAGACTTCCCATTGTCATTGTTTTAACAAATTCTCCATTTTCGTTCATATAGGTGGCGAGAGTCCATGAGCTAGTTACTGATGGGATATACATTCCTACCAGGAGGGGGCAAAGTTTCCCAAACCTCAAAGGCCTATAAATACACCTCTCACCTCATACCTCAGTTTTTAAAAACTTTGCCTCCTTAGAAGGTGGTGAAGCATGATGTGCTTGATTCTTCAGTGAAAGGCGCTTCTAAGCATATTAAAGCCCAGTTCCTCTCTAAGTACAGTGTCTGAGGGATGTGAGTATTGCCTGATGATACCATGTTTTCACCTATGGGAAATCTATTCATAAGGCTCTCTGTAAATCGGTCGCATGGATTCATCTGCGGCCTCCCTTTATAGATTGACGATATATTCATGTACCATTACCTCTGCTGATATGTTTCAGTACTGGTTTGGCTGTCTGCTATGGATTGGGCACTTTTTAAGTAAAGTTGTTATATATTGTTTGTATACATGCCTTGAGTCAGTAATTCAGTGCTCTTTTTTTTAGCGATGACGAGAGATGTGTGGAGAAGTTAGGTTTGTAAAGCCTCCCGTGTGCTCTTTCAGTTTTAAGGACTGGAAAAATCTGCAATTTTGTGACTTAAATGACAATAAAGGGGGCAAAATAAATAACGAAATTATATTGCAAAGTTGTTTTGCTATGAATAACTAAACATTTGTATAACATTCCCAAATTTTTACTGTTTCTTTAAGTAGACGTTTTAATACAAGATTTACATTATATCAAAGCATGTCATTTTTGCAATAGTGTGTATGTTATATGGTTAAACGCATCGATAACATTCATCTTGGGAGCTGCAGTACATTGCAGTGCTTTGGAATACAAATGACAGGCAGCTACATTTATATGGTCCTAATATGCTAATTTCACATTTCCTGCTCTGGAGCTGTGATGTAATTTGACTCCCTTGCTGGGGTCAAATACATCGTAAGCAGTGGACACTAATGTAAAAATGATATACTTTATCTGATTAAAGCATGTAAAGGTTGCAATAGAATGTCCTTTTTAGTGTAAATAACGTCTTTGAATATATATACAGAGGGGGTAGCATTACGTGTATTCTGCCTTTGTATATACAGTATGTGTGTATATTCTGATTGGCACTGTTTGTCTATTCTGCTGATACATTGTAATCAGAAGATCCTATGAGATCCACACCTGTAACGTGGCATTGTGTGAAACGTTCTATTTTAAGGAGGTTATTTATACTTGTTCATAATTATAGCGAAGCAGCCAAACATTTAGCTTTTAAAAGCTTAAAATTAGACATCATTGGCTCAGAGCATGTAACTTTTTAGTTTACTACAATGATCAACTTTGGTCTCCTTTGTTGAAAAGCATACTTAGATAGGTTTAGGAGCAGCAATGCATTACTGGGAGCTGGCTGTGGATTGGTGACTAAACACACATGCATCTTGTCATTGGTTCACGAGATGTGTTCTACTAGCTAGGTAATGCATTGCTACTCTGGAACTAAATTTAAAGGGACAGTAAAGTCATAATTAGACATTCAGGATTCAGATAGAACATAACAGTTTCCAATTTACTTCTATTATTTAATTTGCTGAGAGGTTTTTCTAGGTAAGCTCAAGAGCAGCAAGGAACCTAGGCTCTAGGTATATGTGTGTGTAAATATATATATATATATATATATAAAAATCGGCTTCATATATATTATGATTTATTATTATACTTTATTTATGAAGCGCCAACATATTCCGCAGCTCTGTCCATGGGTACAGTTTATTCAAATTTGACAATGATATAAAACTTGTAAGAGACCAGACAAAATTTCACATTATCTATGTATCTATCTATTTATCTATATATATATATATATATATATATATATATATATATTGTCATTGGCTTACCCATGTGTTCAGTTAGAAACCAGTAGTGCGTTGCTGCTCCTTCAACAAATGATTCCAAGAGAATGAAGCAAATTTGATAATAGAAGTAAACTGGAAAGTTGTTCAACATGATATGTTCTACCTAAAACATGAAATACATTTTTTTGTGCGTTTCATGTCCCTTTAAGTATGTACTAGGGATGTAAAATGCAGAAGTAAGCAGCAGCAGCTTGAGTCCTTTAGATATTTCTTTCATGTAATTAGCAAGAGTCCATGAGCTAGTGACGTATGGGATATACATTCCTACCAGGAGGGGCAAAGTTTCCCAAACCTCAAAATGCCTATAAATACACCCCTCACCACACCCACAAATCAGTTTTACAAACTTTGCCTCCTGTGGAGGTGGTGAAGTAAGTTTGTGCTAGATTCTACGTTGATATGCAACAGGCTGGAGCCCGGTTTTCCTCTCAGCGTGCAGTGAATGTCAGAGGGATGTGAAGAGAGTATTGCCTATTTGAATTCAATGATCTCCTTCTACGGGGTCTATTTCATAGGTTCTCTGTTATCGGTCGTAGAGATTCATCTCTTACCTCCCTTTTCAGATTGACGATATACTCTTATATATACCATTACCTCTACTGATTCTCGTTTCAGTACTGGTTTGGCTTTCTACTACATGTAGATGAGTGTCCTGGGGTAAGTAAGTCTTATTTTCTGTGACACTCTAAGCTATGGTTGGGCACTTTTATATAAAGTTCTAAATATATGTGTTTAAACATTTATTTTCCTTGATTCAGGATGTTCAACGTTCCTTATTTCAGACAGTCAGTTTCATATTTGGGATAATGCATATGAATAAATCAATTTTTTCTTACCTTAAAATTTGACTTTTTTTCCTGTGGGCTGTTAGGCTCGCGGGGGCTGAAAATGCTTCATTTCTCCAACATAGGTGTGTCCGGTCCACGGCGTCATCCTTACTTGTGGGATATTCTCTTCCCCAACAGGAAATGGCAAAGAGCCCAGCAAAGCTGGTCACATGATCCCTCCTAGGCTCCGCCTACCCCAGTCATTCTCTTTGCCGTTGTACAGGCAACATCTCCACGGAGATGGCTTAGAGTTTTTTAGTGTTTAACTGTAGTTTTTATTATTCAATCAAGAGTTTGTTATTTTAAAATAGTGCTGGTATGTACTATTTACTCTGAAACAGAAAAGAGATGAAGATTTCTGTTTGTATGAGGAAAATGATTTTAGCAACCGTTACTAAAATCCATGGCTGTTCCACACAGGACTGTTGAGAGGAATTAACTTCAGTTGGGGGAACAGTGAGCAGTCTTTTGGCTGCTTGAGGTATGACACATTCTAACAAGACGATGTAATGCTGGAAGCTGTCATTTTCCCTATGGGATCCGGTAAGCCATTTTTATTCAGATAGTAAATAAGGGCTTCACAAGGGCTTATTAAGACTGTAGACATTTTCTGGGCTAAATCGATTCATATATTACACATATTTAGCCTTGAGGAATCATTTAATCTGGGTATTTTTGTTAAAGCCTGTAACTAGAAAAATTTACCACAAAATATGGAAAAAATATATCTGTTGGTGTGAATCTAAAGGATTCCCTTGGGACAAGGTAAAGATTCCTAAGATTCTATCCTTTCTTCAAGAAGGATTGGAGAAAGGATTATCTGCAAGTTCCTTGAAGGGACAGATTTCTGCCTTGTCGGTGTTACTTCACAAAAAACTGGCAGCTGTGCCAGATGTTCAAGCCTTTGTCCAGGCTCTGGTTAGAATCAAGCCTGTTTACAAACCTTTGACTCCTCCTTGGAGTCTCAACTTAGTTCTTTCAGTTCTTCAGGGGGTTCCGTTTGAACCCTTACATTCCGTTGATATTAAGTTATTATCTTGGAAAGTTTTGTTTTTGGTTGCAATTTCTTCTGCTAGAAGAGTTTCAGAATTATCTGCTCTGCAGTGTTCTCCTCCTTATCTGGTGTTCCATGCAGATAAGGTGGTTTTACGTACTAAACCTGGTTTTCTTCCAAAAGTTGTTTCTAACAAAAACATTAACCAGGAGATAGTCGTGCCTTCTTTGTGTCCGAAACCAGTTTCGAAGAAGGAACGGTTGTTGCACAATTTGGATGTTGTTCGCGCTCTAAAATTCTATTTAGATGCTACAAAGGATTTTAGACAAACATCTTCCTTGTTTGTTGTTTATTCTGGTAAAAGGAGAGGTCAAAAAGCAACTTCTACCTCTCTCTCTTTTTGGATTAAAAGCATCATCAGATTGGCTTACGAGACTGCCGGACGGCAGCCTCCTGAAAGAATCACAGCTCATTCCACTAGGGCTGTGGCTTCCACATGGGCCTTCAAGAACGAGGCTTCTGTTGATCAGATATGTAGGGCAGCGACTTGGTCTTCACTGCACACTTTTACCAAATTTTACAAGTTTGATTCTTTTGCTTCTTCTGAGGCTATTTTTGGGAGAAAGGTTTTGCAAGCCGTAGTGCCTTCCATTTAGGTGACCTGATTTGCTCCCTCCCTTCATCCGTGTCCTAAAGCTTTGGTATTGGTTCCCACAAGTAAGGATGACGCCGTGGACCGGACACACCTATGTTGGAGAAAACAGAATTTATGTTTACCTGATAAATTACTTTCTCCAACGGTGTGTCCGGTCCACGGCCCGCCCTGGTTTTTTAATCAGGTCTGATAATTTATTTTCTTTAACTACAGTCACCACGGTATCATATGGTTTCTCCTATGCAAATATTCCTCCTTAACGTCGGTCGAATGACTGGGGTAGGCGGAGCCTAGGAGGGATCATGTGACCAGCTTTGCTGGGCTCTTTGCCATTTCCTGTTGGGGAAGAGAATATCCCACAAGTAAGGATGACGCCGTGGACCGGACACACCGTTGGAGAAAGTAATTTATCAGGTAAACATAAATTCTGTTTTTATTGCGTCATTCTTGGCGCGGACTTTCTTGGCGCAAAAATTTTCTTGTCATTTCCGGCGTCATACGTGTTGCCGGAAGTTGCGTCATTTTTTTGGCGTTTTTGCGCCAAAAAATGTCGGCGTTCCGGATGTGGCACCATTTTTGGCGCCAAAAGCATTTAGGCGCCAAATAATGTTGGCGGCTTTTTTGGCGCTAAAAAATTTGAGCGTCATTGTTGTCTCCACAATATTTAAGTCTCATTATTTATTGCTTCTGGTTGCTAGAAGCTTGTTCATTGGCATTTTTTTCCCATTCCTGAAACTGTCATTTAAGGAATTTGATCTTTTTTGCTTTATATGTTGTTTTTTCTATTACATATTGCAAGATGTCTCACCCTGAATCAGAAGCCACTTCTGGAAAAACGCTTAACTGAGTTTCAGTTCTACCAAAGCTAAGTTCATTTATTTTAAATGTTATAAATGTTTATCTTTAGCTATGGTTTGTAATAAGTTATTATGATATACTTTTACATGCAGGATCCATTAGTGTTTATGCTTTATATATTTCCATTCTTACATCTTATGTACAATAAATATTTAGAAGATTTATAAGAAATATTTTTCTGATTCTATTTTAAAGGCTTTGTCTGACTTCGTGCCTTCTAATAAAATTTTTAGGTCTTTTTCACTTCTTTTTTAATTATTGAAGTTTCAAATGACCAACAACATACTGATTTATCCTTCTCTGATGATGTTTTTTCTCTCTCAGAAATTTTCTTCATCAGATAGTGACACTAATAAATCTACTTTTTTATTATTTTTCTATTATTAAAGTACATTTGTTCTTTGTTGAAAAGGTGTTGATTATTTTGGATATTAAGGTAACTAGTTCTTTAAGACTAGCTGACACTATTTCTGCCTATTTATTTCTTCTGTGTTTTCAGAGGTTTTCTTTCCATTTCCCCATTCTAGGGAATGGAGTAGGCTGAGAATTTTCTTTTATTCCTTCTTCAAAGGTTTTAAACTATATTCTTTGCCAGCATTTAAATTCAATAAGGAGGGTTCTCCAATTTATTGGGGCTATCTCTACTTCTACTAATTATGCTATTATTTCTATAGCAAAATAGTATTTATTTTCCTTTAGATAGTTGTATCTTATTTATGGAAAATTGATTAGTTTCAGGTACTTTTCTTGGTCCTGTGATTTATTTGGATATTGCTAGCATTGTTAAGGGACAACATTTACTAGACTAGGTGCTGTTGCATTTGTCTGTTGTTTTGCATTTGTCTGTTGTTTTGCATTTATTGATTATGCAAGTCCTCTGTATTGACTGGTCCTTTAAACTGGACTATCATGCTAATAATTTCATTTGTGTCTTCATTTTATTGAATATTTTCGCAAATGAGGGTTATTCTATGTCTTTAGCTATTTTAGCTAGAAGAATTTTGTGATTTTTAAAAAAAATAAAAAAAAATAAATAAATTCATATTTCTTAACTGTTACTCTGGGCTTCAAGATTGAGTTCTAAGACTAAAACTTTAAGCTTATACTAGTTTGGTTGTTCTTATTAAGGAACGAATTCCTGAGTTCTTTCCCAAGTAACATGTTTATAACTGGGGTTCGAAATCAGCTCCCTAATATTGCGATGTACGTGCCGTATTCCAGCTTGGCTGGTAAGGGGCAGGTTAAGACTTCTTTGAAATTTATTTGGTTCTATTTTGTCCAAATTTCTTTGATTTTATTCCAGTAAGGCTAACACTTTCTTTAAGTGTGTTTCTGTCCTATATATTTTGGGTACTGTTGAAACATGGCTGGGCACCCATGGGGTTCAAGCGCTGCTCAGACCTGGAATCTTCTGGGGTATTTCTTCCAGTTCCTTTTTTAGGAACCGGGTTTGGAGTTTTATTCAAACTATTTTGCCTTTTTATGGTCATTGATAGCATTATTTGTTTTCATTAGATACAATAAATGCATATTTTCATTTTTCTGTTTTCATTCAGATTATTTTCTGAGGACGCGGAATCTCATATGATTCACTTGCTCTTCAGGACATAGTTAGAGGATCTTTTTTTCAAAAGCTCTTGATTCCTCACATAAGGGTCACCTTTTTTAGGTTTCCAGATAGTTTGTGTCACTGTCTTTGTCTCTATCAGACAAGGGATAATTCTATTGGGTTCCGTCTGTCGGTACCTTTAGTCTCTATTATTTCCTTCAGTTGCTATATATGCATAGAAGTTTTAGGTCTTATGGCCACAGCATTGGATTCAATTCCCTTTGCTAATTTTTACTAGAAAGAACCTTTTCAGTCTTTTATGAGTGTTGTTCCTTCAAGAACATGGTTGGAGGATCAATTTACCAAAAAGTTCGTTGATTCCTCAGACAAGGGTAACCTTTTTTAGGTTTCCTGATAGATTCAGTGTTCTTGACTCTGTCTCTGTCGGACAAAAGACGTCTGAATTTGGTTTCAGCTTGTCGAAACCTTCAGTCTCAATCTTTCCCTTCGGTAGCCTTATGCATGGAAATTCTAGGTCTTATGTCTGCTGTATTGGACGCGGTCCCCTTTGCTCATTTTCACATGCGACCTCTTCAGCTCTGTATGCTGAACCAGTGGTGTAGGGATTATACAAAGATATCTCAATTAATATCTTTAAAACAGTTTGTACGACACTCTCTGACGTGGTGGTCAGACCACCATCGTTTAGTTCAGGGGGCTTCTTTTGTTCTTCCGACCTGGACTGTGATTTCAACAGATGCAAGTCTGACAGGTTGGGGAGCTGGTTGGGGGTCTCTGACAGCACAAGGGGTTTGGGAATCTCAGGAGGTGAGATTACCAATCAATATTTTGGAACTCCGTGCAATTTTCAGAGCTCTTCAGTCATGGCCTCTTCTTAAGAGAGTCGTTCATTTGTTTTCAGACGGACAGTGTCACAACTGTGGCATATGTCAATCATCAAGGAGGGACTCACAGTCCTCTGGCTATGAAAGAAGTATCTCGAATACTGGTATGGGCGGAATCCAGCTCCTGTCTAATTTCTGCGGTTCATATCTCAGGTATAGACAATTGGGAAACGGATTATCTCAGTCGCCAAACGTTACATCCGGGCGAATGGTCTCTTCACCCAGTGGTATTTCTTCAGATTGTTCAAATGTGGGGACTTCCAGAAATAGATCTGATGGCTTCTCATCTAAACAAGAAGCTTCCCAGGTATCTGTCCAGATCCAGGGATCCTCAGGCGGAGGCAGTGGATGCATTGTCACTTCCTTGGAAGTATCATTCTGCCTATATCTTTCTCTAGTTCTTCTTCCAAGAGTAATTTCCAAGATTCTAAAGGAGTGCTCGTTTGTTCTGCTGGTGGCTCCAGCATGGCCTCACAGGTTTTTGGTATGCAGATCTTGTCCGGATGGCCACTTGCCAACCGTGGACTCTTCCATTAAGACCAGACCTTCTATCACAAGGTCCTTTTTTTCCATCAGGATCTCAAATCCTTGAATTTGAAGGTATGGAGATTGAACGCTTGATTCTCAGTCATAGAGGTTTCTTTGACTCTGTGATTAATACTATGTTACAGGCTCGTAAATCTGTATCTAGGAAGATATATTATCGAGTCTGGAAGATTTCCATTTCTTGGTGTTTTTCTCATCTTTTTTCTTGGCATTCTTTTAGAATTCCTAAAATTTTGCAGTTTCTTCAGGATGGTTTGGATAAAGGTTTGTCTGCAAGTTCCTTGAAAGGACATATCTCTGCTCTTTCTGTTCTTTTTCACAGAAAGATTGCTAGTCTTCCTGATATTCATTGTTTTGTACAAGCTTTGGTTCGTATAAAGCCTGTCATTAAGTCAATTTCTCCTCCTTGGAGTTTGAATTTGGTTCTGGGGGCTCTTCAAGCTCCTCCGTTTGATCCTATGCATTCGCGGGACATTAAATTACTTTCTTGGAAAGTTTTGTTTCTTTTGGCCATCTCTTCTGCTAGAAGAGTTTCTGATTTATCTGCTCTTTCTTGTGAATCTCCTTTTCTGATTTTTCATCAAGATAAGGCGGTGTTGCAAACTTCTTTTAAATTTTTACCTAAGGTTGTGAATTCTAACAACATTAGTAGAGAAATTGTGGTTCCTTCATTGTGTCCTAATCCTAAGAATTCTAAGGAAAGATTGTTGCATTCTTTGGATGTAGTTAGAGCTTTGAAATATTATGTTGAAGCTTCTAAAAATTTCCGAAAGACTTCTAGTCTATTTGTTATCTTTTCCTGTTCTAGGAAAGGTCAGAAGGCCTTTGCCATTTCTTTGGCGTCTTGGTTAAAATCTTTGATTCATCATGCTTATGTCGAGCCAGGTAAAACTCCGCCTCAAAGCATTACAGCTCATTCTACTAGGTCAGTTTCTACTTCCTGGGCGTTTAGGAATGAAGCTTCGGTTGATCAGATTTGCAAAGCAGCAACTTGGTCTTCTTTGCATACTTTTACTAAATTCTACCATTTTGATGTGTTTTCTTCTTCTGAAGCAGTTTTTGGTAGAAAAGTACTTCAGGCAGCTGTTTCAGTTTGATTCTTCTGCTTATAATTTCAGTTTTTTTCATTATAAGATTTAAACTTTATTTTGGGTGTGGATTATTTTCAGCGGAATTGGCTGTCTTTATTTTATCCCTCCCTCTCTAGTGACTCTTGCGTGGAAGATCCACATCTTGGGTATTCATTATCCCATCCGTCACTAGCTCATGGACTCTTGCTAATTACATGAAAGAAAACATAATTTATGTAAGAACTTACCTGATAAATTCATTTCTTTCATATTAGCAAGAGTCCATGAGGCCCACCCTTTTTTGTGATGGTTATGATTTTTTTGTATAAAGCACAATTATTCCAATTCCTTATTTTTTATGCTTTCACACTTTTGTCTTATCACCCCACTTCTTGGCTATTCGTTAAACTGATTTGTGGGTGTGGTGAGGGGTGTATTTATAGGCATTTTGAGGTTTGGGAAACTTTGCCCCTCCTGGTAGGAATGTATATCCCATACGTCACTAGCTCATGGACTCTTGCTAATATGAAAGAAATGAATTTATCAGGTAAGTTCTTACATAAATTATGTTTTTCGGAGCCGGATTGATTTCTATAAAAGACCCCACACTAAAATCGGTGCAAATCCAGATCTTTAGAATGGGGATCTTTAAGAAGAATCAATCCGGCTCTGAAAATATCCGAAGGATATCACAAAGGAGACAAATGCACGTTCCTACTATGTAGTAAAGCCATTTGGAGAGTTCAATAGTAACATTTTCTAGCAAATTACTTTTCCTTGTGCATTTCTAGTGGCTGAGGGGAAATAATGCAGGATCTGCACTATCCATAAATAACTTCCAAACTTAAGATGACAGAAATATCTATATGCTGAACGCATTTTAAAGTGGAAACCTTTATTGAGTAAAACATATGAAATATTTTTAACTCTTAATCCTGTTTGTTTTGTTTGAATCAATGCATTCTTTTATCAATCTGTTGAGGGTGTATATTAAATTCATAGTTTAAAGGACATTTAACACTTCATTATTTCTTTTGTCTTTTTTGTTGTAATTTAATATTACAGATTGTGCGCTTTCCAATTCCAATTAAACTTAACATTGTTGCCTTAGTCCACACAATCATTGGTTGGACCCTTGAATCACTCCTATTTAGATTGTTCTGATTGGCTACAGGAGATAAGAAAACCTAGGTTATACATGGTGGCACCCATTACTTTATAGACACTACAATTGTACACTTAATTTGTTCAATATTAAACTAACTAATATAAATAAATCTGGATCTTATTCTCAGGTTATTCTTTGCTTTGAATGAATCATTCTGTCTAGCATGAATGAAAGTGTTAAAGTCCCTTTCAAAGTGCCGCTCGCAATTTCCTGAAAATGACAGTGTAGGTGATCAATGAGTACATGCATATGCCTCTCATGTTTATTAGACTACCCCTTTATAGTTTACTTGGCAATAATTGCTTATCTTTCGTTCTATATATTCCAGCGCTCTCACTGTTAATTACTTTTACTTGGTACCAGCGCAGCAAGCTAATTATAACGATCACTTGATTGGAATTGCAAATAAGTGCTAAATGTAATGCATGTTTTCTATTCCCCATTTGGGAGTGTAAAGCTGTATCTTACATAAAATGTACATTTATATCAGTTTTTCAAAAGTTCTAAACTACTAATTAAAAAAAAGCTGTATCCGAATACTGCAATCCTTCTACGTATAGATGTGTTTTATTTTTATTATTAGTTTAGAGATTTTTTTTTTAGTTAAATGCTTATATTTCTGTAGGAAAATTTTAAACACATAAACTGACATCGTCTAATCGAATTCTGGGGGAATAGTAATTTTCATAAAGGGATTAGAGTCCATAAGCCATTACATTTGGGATTCAATTACTGAGCCCTAGGAGGATACAAAGATAACCAACATGCCAAAAGCTTTTGACCCCTCCCATGTCCCTGTACACCTCAGTCTTATCTTTGCCTCCACAGGAGAAGGTGAAGTATAGATGTGCTCCACAATCTTTATTAACGGGGGTTCTCAGACCTACTTGGACATGGTCTCCAAGGGTTGACATTTATCCCTTTCCTTTCAGGTAAAATTTCTATTTGTCCCTGTTCTGGATGCTATAAACTCCACTGTTACTGGGGTGCTTTTCTGCCTCAGGATAAAATGTCCAAGGGAAACTGACTTGTTAGTCATTTTCATTCCTTTCATCAGTCAAGAAACCAAAAGTACTTTTCCTCCTCCGTGAAGGTCTGAGTCTTTTTGGACCTTCCTGGAAACAGAGTTGTAGCTGGAACCAAGTCCAAGCAGAACAAGAAATTATCCACCTCCTCTAAATCAGCTCAAAGGTCTACATCAGAAGGTTTTTGAACACTTTGTGATGCGGTGGGGCTGTCCAGAAATAAACCTTAAGGCCTCTTGACTAAACCACAAGCTATCTTTCCGCCTCTAGTTCTTCTTCCAAGAGTAATTTCCAAAATCATAATGGAGCGTTCATTTGTACTGCTGGTGGCTCCAGCATGGCCTCACAGGTTTTGGTATGCAGATCTTTTTCGGATATCCAGTTGCCAACCTTGGCCACTTCATTTTAGGCCAGACCTTCTATCTCAAGGCCCATTTTTCCATCAGGATCTCAAATCATTAAATTTGAAGGTATGGAGATTGAACGCTTAGTGCTTAGTCATAGAGGTTTGTCTGACTCAGTGATTAATACTATGTTGCAGGCTCGTAAATCTGTATCTAGAAAGATTTATTACAGAGTTTGGAAGACTTACATTTCATGGTGTTCTTCTCATAAATTCTCTTGGCATTCTTTTAGAATTCCTAGAATTTTACAGTTTCTTCAGGATGGTTTAGATAAGGGTTTGTCTGCAAGTTCCTTGAAAGGACAAATCTCTGCTCTTTCTGTTCTGTTCCACAAAAAAATTGCTAATCTTCCTGATATTCATTGTTTTGTACAGGCTTTGGTTCGTATCAAGCCTGTCATTAAGTCAATCTCTCCTCCTTGAAGTCTTTGGTTTTGAGGGCTTTACAGGCTCCTCCGTTTGAGCCTATGCATTCTCTGGACATTAAATTACTTTCTTGGAAAGTATTGTTCCTTTTGGCCATTTCTTCTGCTAGAAGAGTTTCTGAATTATCTGCTCTTTCTTGTGAGTCTCCTTTTCTGATTTTTCATCAGGATAAGGCGGTTTTGAATTTTTACCTAAAGTTGTGAATTCCAACAACATTAGTAGAGAGATTGTTGTCCCTTCATTGTGTCCTTATCCAAAGAATTCTCTGGAGAGATCTTTACATTCTTTGGATGTGGTTAGAACTTTCAAATATTATGTTGAAGCTACTAAAGATTTCAGAAAGACTTCTAGTCTATTTGTTATCTTTTCTGGTTCTAGGAAAGGTCAGAAGGCTTCCGCCATTTCTTTGGCATCTTGTTTAAAGCTTTTAATTCATCATTCTTATTTGGAGTTGGGTAAAACCCCGCCTAAGAGGATTATGGCTAGGGTTGCCACCCGCCCCGCTTTCACCGGGACAGTCCCGGTCTGAGGCTCTGTATCCCGTGTCCCGGAACTAGCCTCAAATGCCCCGGGCTAACAGACCAAAGCTGCAAGAAAACTTGTTACTCAACACCTGGTTAGCTAAACGTTTTACCAGAGCAGGCTGGGAGTTGTGGTATTTGCTGTAAGTACAACATGCGCGTCTTTTCCTTTCTGCAACACATTTACAACTACATTTCCCAGCATGCTCTGCTCTGTACGGTATTTCCTGCCAGTACAACATGCGCGTCTTTTCCTTTCTGCAACACATTTCCCAGCATGCTCTGCTCTGTACGGACTGCGATTTTACCCCCTGCGCTTTCCGCTAATTACCTGTGTTCCGCATGGAGCAGAAAACCGTTTCCCAGCACCCTCATACTAATAAGGTACAATTGTTTACATGAAGCTACGTTCTTGTCATCGCTTCTAATGGCAGGAGGTTAGGTTTACAATAAAAACATAGTGCACTTTATGTTATATAAAATGTTTTAACAACAAATAGTTTCTTACACTTTCTCACTGCCACTGAGAATATAACGTTTTTTTATTATAATAAATGAATGGATGGAGATTATTTTTAGATTATTTTTAACGGCTCTATGAATTATACATATACTAAGTGACAGAAGTTATCGGTATCTATACAACTCATTCAGTCAACTTGAATGCATTGCAATAACATAGGGATCAGCTTGCTTGGCGTTTTCTACAGAGGCGGTACAAGCTCCTCCCATAGTTCTAGCGTTTCTAGCCAATCCATTGCCAGGCCTGTCAAGTCCGTTTCTGTGAGGAGTAATCAGGGGAAGCCTATGTATAACGCAAAGCATGATTGGACTTGTAATTGTTCTATTCCTGATTGTTCACTGCTGATAAGGTGAGAAGGACACATAGTCCATACAGGCTTAATACGGGGCAGCAGACTGTAGTAGTGTTCAAGGGTACATGGATTATTTTCTCAAAGACACGTTATACTGTGATATTAAAAAGTGCACACTCACAAGGCTCCTGCTAGTGCAGTTACAGTACTGTGGCATTTGATGTTCTTTCTAATCATTGTTTTCATATGACTCGGCGCTTGCATAAATGTCCACACCGTCATATTTATTAATAATAGTCCACAATAAACAGAAGTGGTTACGCCAAGCAATAGTGCATTACAGGGTAAAATGCTGCTCTAATTTGTTAGATTATACAGTTTTTGCACTGTACACTCCAACTCACATACACATTTTTGCTTCCAGTATCAGTTTTTCTTATCCCAGTTCTAATCTAGAGAGTTTTGAATCACAACAGAAATTGGTATAGTGTCCGCTGGTTATTTTTTTTGTGGGGGCTTAATTATGTGTAAATAATATATATATATATATTTTTTTTTTTAAACAATAAATATTCTGGAGTAGACTGTCCATTTTATACCCGACAGTGGAATTTTTGGTATTTCCCTGCTAATTATACAAATAGAAACTTTATGCTTGTTTTTTGACAGTTATTCTATATATCAGTTTTTTTACACACACACACACACACACACGTATGTATATCTATCTATCTATCTATCTATCTATCTATATATATATATATATATATATATATATATACACACACATTTATGCATGTGCTAAGAAATATGTGACATTGCAACATTATAATGTGTACATTTGAGTTTCAGTTAGTAAGAAAGGGTATTAACGGTGAGCAGATACTAGAACTGAACAGTAGTTCATAGACACTGTTACTTGTACCAATATTTAGATTATTCCTCTGGGACAGTCTATTCAAAATTAAAATTTCAGGATTCAGATAAAGCATGTGATTTTAAACAACTTTACCATTTACTTTTATCATGAAGTTTGCTTTGCTCTCTTGGTATTCTTTGTGGAAAGCTAAACCTAGATAGGCTGATATGCTAATTTCTAAGCCTTTGAACTGACTCTTATCTCAGTGCATTGTGACAGTTAGACACTGCTAGTTCTTGTGTGACATATAGATAACATTGTGCTCACTCCTGTAGAGCCTTTTAAGAGTCAGCACTGATTGGCTTAAATGCATGTCTGTCAAAAGAATTGAGATAAGTGTGCTGTCAGAAGAGGCTTAGAAACCACAGAGGTAAAAAGTATCTATACTATAATCAAGATTGTAACACATCCGTCGGCAGTTGCGCACGCATCTTAAAAGAAATGTTGGCAGCGCAAGGCAGCCAACATAATTCAGCTGCATCCTGGTAGATTCCGAAAATGGCAGAGTAGTGAAAGAATCCACCGCAGATTTGGAGGGGTGCTTAGTATATGTTTAGGAAAAAAAGAGATGTTTAACTTAGGGCAATGCCCTACAAAAGGCCCTTTTAGGGGCTATTGGTAGTTAAAGGGACAGTCAACACCAGAATGTTTGTTGTTTTAAAAGATAGATAATCCCTTAATTACCCATTCCCCAGTTTTGCATAACTAACACAGTTATAATAATACACGTTTCACCTCTGTGATTACCTTGTATCTAAGCCTCTGCAGACTGCCCCCTTATTTCAGTTCTTTTGACAGACTTGAATTTTAGCCAATCCGTGCTCACTCCTTGGTAAATTCACATGCATGACCTCAATGTTATCTATATAAAACACATGAACTAACGCCCTCTAGTGGTGAAAAACTGTCAAAATGCATTTAGATTAGAGGCGGCCTTCAAGGTCTAAACAATTTGCATATTGAACCTCCTAGATTTAGCTTTCAACTAAGAATACCAAGAGAACAAAGCAAATTTGGTGATGAAAGCAAATTTGAAAGTTGTTTAAAATTACCTGCCCTATTTGATTCATGATTTTTTTTTTACTTGACTGTCCCTTTAAGATTAGAATAGGATTTTATTTTGGAGTGGCTTTTAACTTAAATATTTATATAAAAGCAGACTTACAAAATAAGGTGTTGCTACATCTGTAGATTAAAAAATAAATAGACTGCCTCTGGGCAGTCTTATCACCTAGTATCAATATAACTGTGTTGGTTATGCAAAACTGGGGAATGGGTAATAAAGGGATAATCTATCTTTTTAAACTACAAATTCTGGAGTAGAGTAGGCACAGTAAAAATGTAACATACCCATATGGTTTGGCTGTGAGAAGAGACATAAACAGCATATTGAAACTTGCCAGAATCAAAGGAAGTATAACTGAATAGACATCATTGTGGAGCTGGGTGGACTATATTGAGCTAAACGCTATTGTCTTATACATTGCAGTATTGGATTGCAGTTGTACAAAAGCTTCTCCTGCTAAGCTTTTACTTTCTTTATTTTTGCTGGTCTGTGGAAAGGCTGCAGCGTAGGGAGAAATGATTAGTGAACAGTTACTACTTATGGATTTATATTTAGGAAGTAGTAAAAATAACTGTATCCTTTAAAGTACCAGTAGAGAGTTGCAGACGACAGCCAGAAAGCCCATCTGAAAGGTCTGCCACTGATGATTCGCTCAGAGGTTGTATCCGCTTTGAACCAACAGAGATTTAGCTATGTGTTTAACCTCACCAAAGAGTTGCCAATGCTAAAATTGCATGCATATAAATTTTCCACTAAAATGTCCCTTTTTTATTGCTCCTCTAACCCTTCTATAACATTTTGAACTTTTAAGTGTTACTCAGAATGGTCCTAGATAATGAAGTGTTTAGGGGGAAGGGTGGAAAGTTTTTTTTTTTTACCTACAAGAATTCCCCTTGCTTATATGTATTTTATCTGAGCACTTCTACTCTTCCATCAATACAACATCTCATATGAAATTAAAGTGATAATAAAGTCAGTGTAATGTTGTGTAAATTTATTTTTTAATTAATAAAAATAAAGCAACATTGCATGTACATTCACTATGTATTTTGTTCTGCTTTAATATTGTGGTTGCCTTATAATTACTAGAGTGGTTAGAATTCAAATTCTGTAGCGTAAGTATTCTGCAGATTGCATGAGCTATCTACATACTGCAAACTGATTGTTTAGAGTAGTTCACAAACTCATTTACCTCTAGCTACAGTTGGGCACAATCAGGGAAATAAGATTAATATGCTCATCAATTAATTTGTTAGCACAATATGTAGAATTTTACAAATCATTAAAAAAATAGACTGTAGATCCTTTGCAATAAAGTGTATAATTGCTGATATTTAATGTGCGTATGCAAAACCAATGATTAACATAAGCTTCTACTTGTACTATTCCCTGTTACTCTTCAGACCTGGCAATATGAATACATCCACCATGCGAGCCGCGCTAGGGAACATTTTGCAGTAATGTGTGAGTGTCAGTGCTTGTTGCAGTGCTGGAATGTATCTACCGAGCCAAAAGCAACAGCCAAATGTAGCACAGCCGGCCTGTTTTTCCCTATTATTGGAAATTACATACTGTATCTGCTTGCTCATTCTTGGCTATTCTGGGCAGCTTCTGGGTGAAGAAGGCTGGGTTTAAAAATAATAGTGCTACAAGTTAGTTACCACTTCTAGAGCTTTTAGCAATGCTATACATAGCTTTATGGCGGCTATTATTATTATTATTTATTTATAAAGCGCCAACAGATTCCGCAGCGCTGTCCATGGGTAACAAAGATGAAAGGACAGTACAATATGAGACATCAGACAAAATTTAATAAACAAATGCAGGGGGAATTGGGAGCCCTGTTCCCGTGGGAACTTACAATCTAAATGGGTAGGAGGGTAAGAAACAGGTCGTCACTGGCTTTCAAACCTGTCCTCATGCCTCCCCGACAGGCCAGGTTTTCAGGATTACCTTGGATGAGAGCCGGTTAATACCCATGTGTACTAATCAGCTGATTATTTCACCTGTGCTCCAGTTCAGATATCCTCAAAATCTGCCTTGTTAGGGAGGAATGAGGACAGGTTTGAAAACCAGTGCTTTAAAGTAATGCACTTTATATTAGATGTGTGTGTTTGGCAGCTTTATTAGCTGCTGAATGATGATGAAGGTGGTCGCACGTGGCCTTCGGGCTCTTTTCTGAACCAGATTTCTTCTTGTGAAAGTGCAACGCTCTAAGATCTAGATTTGTACAGATCATAGTTTGTGGCACTTTCAGAAGAATAAAACGTCTCTGAAAAGAGCCAAAGGCCGCAAATGTGGCCGCAGTCTACTGCATTCAGCAGCTAACAAAGTTCCTGGATGCACACGTCTACTTTATACTAACAATATGACCATGACTAGCCTTGTCAGCTGCAGTCTCAAGCCTGGATTGGCTACTCCAAATACGGCAAGTGGTGTGAGTGGAGTTTGGTTACTGTGGTGGGTGGAGTTTGGCTACTGAGGAACAATTACAGTGACATTGTTCTAACTTAGCTGATACATTATGCTATTACAATATGACAGAAATTTCTTCTGATTTTGATGGTTACTGTTCCATTACATTTTTGGTTTTGACCTTCATAAAAAAAGTGTTAGTGAATAGCGTTAAATAAAGATGAGCCCCAGTCCAACTGTAATGAAAATATCAAGCATCAGAGATAGCATTTTGTGCCTACGGCTGCATTAGATGGCTTCTGCGCATTCTGTAGACACCGTGGTGGGACCATATGCTATACTGGCTCTCCTACTGTGTATGGCAGGGTGGTTACATTTTAGTGCATACAATATTAAAGGGACACTAAATCCAAATTGTTTCCTTTCATGATTCAAATAGAGCAGCAATTTTAATCAACTTTCTAATTTACTCCTATTTTCAATTTTTCTTCATTCTCTTGCTATCTTTATTTAAAAAACAGGAATGTAAAGCTTAGGACCCGGCCTATTTTTTGTTCAGAACCTGGGTTATGCTTGCTTATTGGTGGCTATATGTACCCACCAATAAGCGAGCGCTATCCAGGGTACTGAACCTAAGATGTGCTGACTTCTATGCTTTACATCCCTGGTTTTTAAATTAAGATAGCAAGAGAACGAAGAAAAATTGATAATAGGAGTAAATTAGCAAGTTGCTTAAAATTGCATTCTCTGTCTAAATCATGAAAAAATAATGGTGTTTAGTGTCCCTCTGTTTCCTAACTATTTCTGATTAGGAGCTTTGTTTATAAATGGCATCCTAGATACATGCAATAACGCTTGGTTACCTTTTTGTTACTCTTAAAGGACCACTAAATGCAGTGGAATTAATTAAAAAGTGCATAATAAAAAGACAATGCAATAACACCTCTGAATTTCAAATAGGCAGATTTTTTTCTGACATATTTATTTTTTTCTCGCATTTGCCGGCCCCCCCCTTGTATCATGTTACAGACATCAGCCAATCACAAACTAGTATGAGTATACCCTGTGAGCTTGTGCACATGCTCAGTAGAATCTTGTTCCCCAAAAAGTGTGACTATAAAAAGACTGTGCTAAATTTGATGGAAGTAAATTAGAAAGGATCTGCTGCTCTGTCTGAATCATAAAAGTTTATTTTGACTTGAGTGTCCCTTTAAGTGAATAGAAAAGCTATGGTGCTCCTGGACACATTACCTTTATGGAGGCTGCTGGTTTATTGTCACTGGCTTTGCTTGTGGAATTGTACCAAGCTGGAGTATTTGGGGAAAACACATTGAAAAAGAAACCAAATAGCAGATTGTGCATTAGTATGGCAAACCCACAAACCAAACAAACAATACAGGTGCTCCTTAGCTTCCAATAAATGTCATTCCACTTGTAGTGCAAATACTGATAGTGTGCTTTGTTTGCACAGTGAGGTGTACTGCTCAACACTGAGTATTTCCCAGCTTTCATGTCAAACTTTTCTTTTGACAGCGCTGTTCGATCAAATGCTGGCTTTACAAACCATTTAAATAAGAGACTATTTTAAGACTTTGTTGCAAATCTGGGTTCCTCTGTCAATATATCCTGTTTTATTGCTGTCAGTGTGCACACCACAATGTTTTAGTTTTGTATTTGTACTTCATGCTAAAGGTATGCGTGTGCTAATCCCATAGTTTTCCCTTTTTACAGCTTGTCCATCGAACTACAAAACTTGCATTTGGGATATTTTGCGATTTTATTTTAGAGATGGTCTAATACCATTTTATTTTTCAGTCCTCTATACCACTGGTTTTCAAACCTGTGCTCAGACCTCCCTAACAGGCCAGATTTTGAGGATATCTGAACTTGATCACAGGTGAAATAATTAGCTGATTAGTAAACATGGTTATCGACCTTCTCTCACCCAAGGTAATCCTGAAATTTGGCCTGTTAGGGAGCGCTGAGAACAGGTTTGAAAACCAGTGGTCTATACGAAGGATGGACAACTGGCGACCCATGTGCACTTGTTTTTGTGGCCCCATGAAAATGCAGAGCTAGAAAATGCACGCTGTAGAGACTTCTTATGGGTGGGCAAAGAAAGTGGCCAAAGCTCAAAAGAGCTGACGGCAGAGGCAAACAGATAGCACCCTGCATCCTTCATCCTTCAGTAAATTTGACCCTGTGCCATTTTAGGAAATAATTACTTGTGTGTTTAATAACCATTCATTTTATTTAATGCCCCTTTTCCCATATGTTAGGAAGTTTACCTTATCGAAGAACCCATCAGGGTATGGATAATATTGAAGATCAATACACAGTTTATGATGCAGATTAGCCATACATCTGTAATGTTGTTTGGCATTCAGGTGTTACCAAAAAAAGGAATTTGAAATATAATTGAACTACAGTATTTATTGATCTCAATACTTTGTATCTAAGTGTCAAACGTATCCAGAAAACCAAGGATCATCCATTTGCGATTGTGCGCTTATATCCTTATGACGTAAGAATCGGTGGGTACGGTGTATGATTTAGCTGTATTGCAAAACAAAAACTTGGGGGCAGGTGAAGTAGAACATAAACTAGTGATAGTGTCGGTACAGAGCTCTGAATAAAACAGCTTTTCATCCTGTTAAAGGGACACTGAACCCAAATGTTTTCTTTCGTGATTCAGATAGAGCAGGCACTTTTAAGCAACTTTCTAATTTACTCCTATTATCAATTTTTCTTTGTTCACTTGCTATCTTTATTTGAAAAAGAAGGCATCTAAGCTTCTTTTTTGTTTCAGTACTCTGGACAGCACTTTTTAATTGGTGGATGAATTTATCCACCAATCAGCAAGCATAACCCAGGTTATTCACCAAAAATGGGCCGGCATCTAAACTTACATTCTTGCATTTCAAATAAAGATACCAAGAGAAGGAAGGAAATTTGATAATAGGAGTAAATTAGAAAGTTGCTTAAAATTGCATGCTCTATCTGTATCACGAAAGAAAAAAAAAATTGGGTTCAATGTCCCTTTAAGAATAAGCAGTTTACTGCATTGCAGACCTTTTTTCTTTTTTTTCGATTTTAATGTCCCTTTAAGCTATAATAACTTTCCCAATATTCTTGGTTTTAGCTGTTACTTGTGAATGATCACTTGATTGTACCCATTGTTAAACAGTGTAAGCTTTGTGTGTTTGTGAAGTGTTGGCTTCTTTTCTGGTAAATTCATGCATAAGTATTTCTTGATTACCTGGTTGTCCTCAGACAGACATATCTGCCAATGGTTAACTCTCATATGTTGTCTTTTGCATGTTGTAGTGCCACAAATATTCTAAATACATCCCTGATCCAAAAGTTAGAGGGGGAAAATAGCAATAAATTGTAATGTTTTCTTTAAAAAAAATGCCTGCAAAATATCCTGCTTATTAATGTTTTTAAGATTGTAATCATTTTGGCAAAACGTAAATAGTCTTTCACAGTGACAGTAAGGACTTGTTCTTTTGACACACTTCATCCTTGTGTGCTGAAAACTGAGCCCTTCCTTCCCCACTCCACCCAATCAAAATAAGGGAGGGTATCCATGCTGCAGAAAGGAACCAGTATGATGTATTCTCACTGCCAGCCACAGGAATTTTTCCAGCTGCTGAGAACGAAGGTGATTGACCTTTAGCAGCAGCCTAAGAAGAACAGCTTTCATCCAGGCCCTACAAACATCTGATTTTCTGGCAGTGGGACAATGACGACAAGTATTACCCCATTGTAGGTGTGCAAGTACCTGTAAATGTCTTGTGAGCAAATTACAGAGTGCTTTCATAGAAATTGATGAGAAAATGTTACCGATTTATTACCGATAAAAATGCAAGCAGCCAGTTCTACAATACCAGACATTTGCATTTTCAGATGAATAACCCAAAAAACTAATTCTGAGTTTTTATTGGCAAAAATAAAGAATGACGCTATTTAGTGAATTAAAGGGATTGTAAAGTTGAATGATTTAAAGCCCCATATTTAAAAAAAATAATCTTAAAAACAACAGCACTTTAAGTCATTAAACTTTACAATAAAGCATATTTTTTTAAAAATACTTACCTTTTTGTTACGGTAAACACACCGCCATTCCTCCGCCCGCACCTCCATAAGTATTTAGCATATTGATGATGATCTGGCTTCCTCTAATCGTTGTGTGCCTCATGAGCTGGATGTGAAAGGCGACACAGAACGATTGGAGGAAGCCACATTTGCTAAATACTGAAGAAGGTGCGGGAGCGGAGGAACATCGGTGTGTTTACCGTAACAAAAAAGGTATGTATTTTAAAAAAGAAGTGTAATTGTAAAGTTTGATAACTTAAAGTGCTGTTGGTTTTTAACTGTATTTTTGAAAAGACTGGGCTTTAAATCATTCAACTTTACAATTACTTTAATGAATTGCTGATGGTTGATTCATTTGTAAAACACAAACACACACACACACACATATCTATCTAATACAGGGGTGTCCAAACTTTGCTCTCCAGAGGTTTTGGAACTACATTTCCCATGATGCTCAGCTAGATAAAATGCTGGCTGAGCATCATCGGAAATGTAGTTCCAAAACCTCTGGAGAGCAAAGTTTGGACACCCCTGATCTAATATAATATCTATCTCTACCATTACCATCTATACTAGAAATCTGTTCTTTAAATCCATAACTCAAACTGTGAGCCTGAGAGAGCAGAGGTGTTCAGTAGACTTGGCACTTGCAATACCTTGTTGACTTGGACATATTGGAAGAGCCCATGAATCTTGTGAGTTTAGATAGTATTTTTAAGATTTTAAGCTGGATTAATCTACTAATATTAGGTATTACATCAGAAATCCCAATGTAGAGCTAAGATAAATTGGATCAAAATGTGTGATGACCCTTCTAAACGGAATATTTTCAATAAACATTGTCATTATTCCTCTACCCTTTCTGAATCTTATAACCAGAACTCGTCCCCTCTACTATTTGAAGCTTTCTCTGTAAAAACAAAATATTTACAGCTGAGACAACTCAATATCACACTGATGTGTAATCAAGTTATTTCTCCAGAATACAAATTGTGTTTTACAAGTATTCCCCATTGTACTCCGTAACAGATCTAATTTGTTTCCGCTTCGGTGCTAAAACAGTAATATACACTGTTTACTGTTAGGCTGTTCGCTCAGTTATTACTTGTTTTTGCTGCTGTAAGGAATGGTGTTGTCTCCATACATGTGATAATCTGTGTACACAATAATGCTCGAGTCGAAACAAACATCACCTTTAGCCAGTGATCAAGTGATGGGAGGCATATGATTAGTCTGTAAAATAGGTCTCAACATCTTACTCGAAAAAGTCGATAAAGCCACCAATGCTGTGTTGCCATAGACTTCTAAAGACACGGCTACACTTCTAAGATATCAGTCTACCTAGCTCTATTCGTCAACAAAGTATGCCAAGAGAATAAATAAATATTGACTCTCTCTCACTCACACTCACACACACACACACACATATATCTTTGTGGCTATAACAGCCACTACTCTGTTGGGAAGGCTTTCCAGACGATTTTTGAGTTTGTGCAACCTGGTCATGTGACTACTGCCATTGATTGACTCACCCACCGGTTGTGCACCAGCAGTTTTCTTCAGCCCCCAAGCAATACTTTAATAACTGTGTGTTAACATAAACATTGTTATTTGTGTATCATTTCTTTTCTTTGATAACCCTTTAATAGAACGCATCTATACCACATTATTATTTTCTATTCAAGTACATTTATGTAGTTAAAGGGACACTGACCCAAATTTTTTCTTTTGTAATTCAGATGCAATTTTAAGCAACTTTCTAATTTACTCCTATTATCAATTTTTCTTCGTTCTCTTGCTATCATATGAAAAAGAAGGCATTTAAGCTTTTTTGGTTTCAGTACTCTGGACAGCACTTTTTTATTGGTGGATGAATGTATCCACCAATCAGCAAGGACAACCCAGGTTGTTCACCAAAAATGGGCCGGCATCTAAACTTACATTCTTGCATTTCAAATAAATATACCAAGAGAATGAAGAAAATTTGATAATAGGAGTAAATTAGAAAGTTGCTTAAAATTTCATGCTCAATCTGAATCACGAAAGAAAAAAAAAAATGGGTTCAGTGTCCCTTTAAACTATTTATTTCTCTATTAGTATTGTTATTATACCGTTTTTTTCTTTTTGCATGAAGCACCCAAAAGCTTGTGTTTTTGTGTTCTTATCCCTGAATAAATGTCATAAAATTGCCTTTTAAAGATGTCTTGTGTTTTAAATTTACATTGTGTTTGTGAGATTTGGATAGGAAATCTGTAACGCTGAGCACAAAATTGGAAAGATTAGATTGCCTCCTGTGTGCAATACAGGACTGTTTCTGTTAACACACTTCACACACAATCTGCCATGAATTGAAAGCACGGATTACAGTATACTGATCAACTGGACTTTACATCGTTCTCAAAAGACGTTATCCAATTATGTTAGAACGTGATATGCACTAACTTTGCTGAGTCAAATGTAACTTAAAGGACCCTTAAATACAGTAATCTGCATAATCAACAAATGCATGGTAAGACAATGCAATAGCACTTAGTCTGAACTTCAGATGTGTAGTAGATTTTTATCTATGTCTATTTCCACTCCTCCTGCATCATGTGACCGCCATCAGCCAATCACAAATGCATATACGTGTATTCTGTGAATTCTTGCACATGCTCAGTAGGAGATGGTTACTCAAAAAGTGTAAATATAAAAAGGCTGTGCACATTTTGTTAATGGAAGTAATTTGGAAAGTTGTTTAAAATTACTGCCTTATCTGAATCATGAAAATTTTATTTTGCCGAGTGTCACTTTAATATGAGTTAAAGTTATGAACCAATTTAGGAAGGTATTTTTTTTTTTTAA
Source organism: Bombina bombina (assembly GCF_027579735.1). Lineage (NCBI taxonomy): Eukaryota > Metazoa > Chordata > Amphibia > Anura > Bombinatoridae > Bombina > Bombina bombina. The sequence goes on along the minus strand of NC_069501.1, from coordinate 1,232,301,374 downwards.
AACCTAAAAGTTTGTTCCAGTCCCATAATGTTCATTACATGTGCACTAAATTTAGCAGTCATAAAATCTGTTGGGATCTGAACAAAAAGAACTGGACTACAGTTTGTCATTGCTTCTGATAAGCTTTATTCCCAAGAAATATATAATTTGGCCAGGGTTTGTGTAATGGGAGTGATTTGTGTGCTTATTCCTATGACGTAGATAGATGGCTTTGCTGTATGAGAACTTTGCCCATATGCCAAATAGCTGAGTATTTCAAAGACGTCCAGGCTATTAATAGTGATCACATTTGTTTGCTGACCCAAACAGACTGTGAACTTAGTATAGTTTATTTGACAAGGTCTTTAATGTTTATTCCTTTACTGCTAGTTGTATAGTCTATTTCCTACCTTTCCCTTTAATGATGTGGCACAAGTTGATAAATGCAGTCAATATAAATGCTGACTTCTAAGCCACGGGTAATATCTGTGTAGACAGAGAAGTATCTACAGTATTTTCTTTGGGCTGTGTTGATATCTGTAAAGAAGCTCCTTTTAGGTTTACTTTTGCATTTTAAACAGTTTTTCTCATTGAAATCACAACCTTCTCAAGAATATGCCCTTTCAAATGACCTTCAATGATCTCTTTTATGCCCCCTCTCCCCCCCCACACCATTTTTATATTTAGTTTCTGAAACTTTTGTAGTAGTCTGTGTACATTTTACCTCATATACGTTGTCATATTTACTATATTAAAAAACTAACCAACTCAAACCTGTCCAAAACTTTTTCTAAATAAAACTGTTGATAAACTAAGTATATACATCAGCTGAAATGGTTTGATTTTTTCTCCTGTTAAGTGTAGTCAGTCCACGGGTCATCCATTACTTATGGGATTATATCTCCTCCCTAACAGGAAGTGCAAGAGGATCACCCAAGCAGAGCTGCTATATAGCTCCTCCCCTCTACGTCATACCCAGTCATTCTCTTGCACCTAACTAATAGATAGGACGTGTGAGAGGACTGTGGTTATTAAAATTAGTTTTTATATCTTCAATCAAAAGTTTGTTATCTTAAACAGCACTGGAGTGTGTTGTTTTTTCTCAGGCAGCATTAGAAGAAGAATCTACCTGAGTTTGTGTATGATCTTAGCGGTCGTAACTAAGATCCATTTGCTGTTCTCGGCCATTCTGAGGAGTGAGGTAACTTCAGAACAGGGGACAGCGGGCAGGGTTCACCTGCAAGGAGGTATGTTGCAGTATATTATTTTCTAAGGAATGGAATTGACTGAGAAAATACTGCTAATACCCATATAATGTAAGTGCAGCCTTAAATGCAGTAGTAGCGACTGGTATCAGGCTGATATGTATGTATGTTACACTGAGGTATTTCTGGGGAATGGAACTTCACTAAGAAAATACTGTATACATTTAACTTATATTTGAGCCCCCACTGCAGTGAAAGCGACTAGCAGCAGGCTTATTAGTATCATTTCATAATTTTATTTTAAAACGTTTTACTGGCATGTTAATCGTTTTTTTCTGAGGTACTTGGTGATAAAATTTTTTGGGCATTATTTTTCCACATGGCTGTCGTTTATTTATGAATAAATTCAGTTTACTGAGCTTCCCCACTGTTATAATATGAGTGGGAGGGGCCTATTTTGGCGCTTTCTTGCGCAGTAAGAATTCAGTCACAGTCTTCCTATTCCTTCCTCCATTATCCAGGACGTCTCTACAGAGCCCAGGGGTCTCCAAAACTAGTTTTGAGGGAGGTAATCACTCACAGCAGACCTGTGAGACTGTGCTTTTGACTGTGATAAAACGTTTATATTCTGTTATCCGTTTTTTGGGTATTAAGGGGTTAATCATCCATTTGCTGGTGGGTGCAATCCTTTGCTAACTTATTGCATTTACTGTGAAAATTTGGTTGCTATAACAAATTTGGTTCATTGTAATTTCAACTGTGACAGTTTATTGGTGCTTCTTAAAGGCACAGTAACGTTTTTTATATTGCTTGTAAATTTATTTCAAAAGTATTTTCCAAGCTTGCTAGTTTCATTGCTAGTCTGTTAAACATGTCTGACACAGAGGAAACTCATTGTGCAATATGTTTAAAGGCCAATGTGGAGCCCAATAGAAAGTTGTGTACTAATTGCATTGATGCTACTTTAAATAAAAGTGTACATGTAAAGAAAATTTCACCAGACAACGAGGGGGAAGTTATGCCGACTAACTCTCATCACGTGTCAGTACCTTCGTCTCCCACTCAGGAGGTGCGTGATATTGTGGCGCCAAGTACATCAGGGCGGCCCATACAAATCACTTTGCAAGACATGGCTAATGTTATGACTGAAGTATTATCTAAATTGCCAGAAATTAGGGGTAAACGCGACCACTCTGGGGTGAGAACAGAGTGCGCTGATAATATTAGAGCCATGTCTGATACTGCGTCACAATTTGCAGAACATGAGGACGGAGAGCTTCATTCTGTGGGTGACGGATCTGATCCAAGTAAACTGGACTCAGACATTTCAAATTTTAAATTTAAGCTTGAGAACCTCCGTGTATTGCTAGGGGAGGTATTAGCGGCTCTGAATGATTGTAACACGGTTGCAATTCCAGAGAAAATGTGTAGGCTGGATAAATATTTTGCGGTACCGACGTGTACTGACGTTTTTCCTATTCCTAAAAGGCTTACAGAAATTATTAACAAGGAGTGGGATAGACCTGGTGTGCCCTTTTCTCCCCCTCCTATATTTAGAAAAATGTTTCCAATAGACGCCACCACACGGGACTTATGGCAGACGATCCCTAAGGTGGAGGGAGCAGTTTCTACTCTGGCTAAACGCACCACTATCCCGGTGGAGGATAGCTGTGCTTTTTCAGATCCAATGGATAAAAAGTTAGAGGGTTACCTTAAGAAAATGTTTGTTCAACAAGGTTTTATATTACAACCCCTTGCATGCATTGCGCCTGTCACGGCTGCGGCGGCATTCTGGTTTGAGTCTCTGGAAGAGACCATTAACTCAGTTACATTGGATGAGATTACAGACAAGCTTAGAGTCCTTAAGCTAGCTAATTCATTTATTTCCGATGCCGTAGTACACTTAATTAAACTTACGGCTAAGAATTCAGGATTCGCCATTCAAGCTTGCAGAGCGCTGTGGCTTAAATCTTGGTCAGCCGATGTGACTTCTAAATCTAAATTGCTTAACATACCTTTCAAAGGGCAGACATTATTCGGGCCCGGTTTGAAAGAAATTATCGCTGACATTACTGGAGGTAAGGGTCATGCCCTGCCTCAAGACAGAGCCAAACCAAGGGCTAGACAGTCTAATTTTCGTGCCTTTCGTAACTTCAAGGCAGGAGCAGCATCAACTTCCTCAGCTCCAAAGCAGGAAGGAACTGTTGCTCGCTACAGACAGGGCTGGAAACCTAACCAGTCCTGGAACAAGGGCAAGCAGGCCAGAAAACCTGCTGCTGCCCCTAAGACAGCATGAAGTGAGGGCCCCCGATCCGGAAACGGATCTAGTGGGGGGCAGACTTTCTCTCTTCGCCCAGGCTTGGGCAAGAGATGTCCAGGATCCCTGGGCGTTAGAGATCATATCTCAGGGATATCTTCTGGACTTCAAAGCTTCTCCTCCAAAAGGCAGATTTCATCTTTCAAGGCTGTCAGCAAACCAGTTAAAGAGAGAAGCGTTTCTACGCTGTGTACAAGACCTTTTATTAATGGGAGTGATCCATCCAGTTCCGCGGTCGGAACACGGACAAGGGTTTTACTCATATCTGTTTGTGGTTCCCAAAAAAGAGGGAACCTTCAGACCAATTTTGGACTTAAAGATCCTAAACAAATTCCTAAGAGTTCCATCGTTCAAAATGGAAACTATTCGGACAATCTTACCTATGATCCAAAGGGGTCAATACATGACCACAGTGGATTTAAAGGATGCCTACCTTCACATACCGATTCACAAGGATCATCGGTACCTAAGGTTTGCCTTCCTAAACAGGCATTACCAATTTCTAGCTCTTCCCTTCGGGTTAGCCACGGCTCCAAGAATCTTTACAAAGGTTCTGGGCTCTCTTCTGGCGGTACTAAGACCGCGAGGAATTTCGGTAGCTCCGTACCTAGACGACATTCTGATACAAGCGTCAAGTTTCCAGACTGCCAAGTCTCATACAGAGTTGGTTCTGGCATTTCTAAGGTCGCATGGGTGGAAGGTGAACGTAGAAAAGAGTTCTCTATTGCCACTCACAAGAGTTCCCTTCTTGGGGACTCTTATAGATTCTGTAGAAATGAAAATTTACCTGACAGAAGACAGGTTAGCAAAACTTCTAAATGCTTGCCGTGTCCTTCATTCCATTCAACACCCGTCAGTGGCTCAATGCATGGAGGTAATCGGCTTAATGGTAGCGGCAATGGACATAGTACCTTTTGCACGCCTGCATCTCAGACCACTACAATTGTGCATGCTAAGTCAGTGGAATGGGGATTACTCAGATTTGTCCCCTATGCTGAATCTAGATCAAGAGACCAGAGATTCTCTTCTATGGTGGCTTTCTCGGCCACATCTGTCCAGGGGAATGCCCTTCAGCAGGCCAGACTGGACGATTGTAACAACAGACGCCAGCCTACTAGGTTGGGGCGCTGTCTGGAATTCCCTGAAGGCTCAGGGATCATGGACTCAGGAGGAGAGTCTCCTTCCAATAAACATTCTGGAATTAAGAGCAGTTCTCAATGCTCTTCTGGCTTGGCCTCAGCTAGCAACTCTGAGGTTCATCAGGTTTCAGTCGGACAACATCACGACTGTGGCTTACATCAATCACCAGGGAGGGACAAGGAGTTCCCTGGCGATGATGGAAGTCTCAAAGATAATTCGCTGGGCAGAGTCTCACTCTTGCCACCTGTCAGCGATCCACATCCCAGGCGTGGAGAACTGGGAGGCGGATTTCCTAAGTCGCCAGACTTTTCATCCGGGGGAGTGGGAACTTCACCCGGAGGTATTTGCACAACTGCTTCGGCGTTGGGGCAAACCAGATCTGGATCTCATGGCGTCTCGCCAGAACGCCAAGCTTCCTTGTTACGGATCAAGGTCCAGGGACCCGGGAGCGGTTCTGATAGATGCTCTGACAGCACCTTGGGTCTTCAACATGGCTTATGTGTTTCCACCCTTCCCGATACTTCCTCGACTGATTGCCAGGATCAAACAGGAGAGAGCATCGGTGATTCTAATAGCGCTTGCATGGCCACGCAGGACCTGGTATGCAGATCTAGTGGACATGTCGTCCTGTCCACCATGGTCTCTGCCTCTGAGACAGGACCTTCTGGTTCAGGGTCCTTTCAAACATCCAAATCTAATTTCTCTGAGGCTGACTGCATGGAGATTGAACGCTTGATTCTATCAAAGCGTGGATTCTCGGAGTCAGTGATTGATACCTTAATACAGGCTAGGAAACCTGTTACCAGGAGAATTTACCATAAAATATGGTGTAAATACTTACATTGGTGCGAATCCAAGAGTTACTCATGGAGTAAGGTTAGGATTCCTAGGATATTGTCTTTTCTACAAGAAGGCTTAGAAAAGGGTTTATCTGCTAGTTCGTTAAAGGGACAGATCTCAGCTCTGTCCATTCTTTTACACAAGCGTCTGTCAGAAGTTCCAGACGTTCAGGCTTTTTGTCAGGCTTTGGCCAGGATTAAGCCTGTGTTTAAATCTGTTGCTCCGCCATGGAGTTTAAACTTAGTTCTTAACGTTTTTCAGAGTGTTCCGTTTGAACCCCTTCATTCCATTGATATCAAGCTGTTATCTTGGAAAGTTCTGTTTCTAATGGCTATTTCCTCGGCTCGAAGAGTCTCAGAGTTATCTGCCTTACATTGTGATTCTCCTTATCTGATTTTTCATTCAGACAAGGTAGTTCTGCGTACTAAACCTGGGTTCTTACCTAAGGTAGTCACTAACAAGAATATCAATCAAGAGATTGTTGTTCCTTCATTGTGCCCTAATCCTTCCTCAAAGAAGGAACGACTTCTGCACAATCTGGACGTCGTCCGTGCCCTGAAATTCTATTTACAGGCAACTAAAGATTTTCGACAAACCTCTTCCCTGTTTGTCGTTTATTCTGGACAGAGGAGAGGTCAAAAGGCTTCGGCTACCTCTCTCTCCTTCTGGCTTCGTAGCATAATACGTTTAGCCTATGAGACTGCTGGACAGCAGCCTCCTGAAAGAATTACAGCTCATTCTACCAGAGCTGTGGCTTCCACTTGGGCCTTTAAAAATGAGGCCTCTGTTGAACAGATTTGCAAGGCTGCAACTTGGTCTTCACTTCACACCTTTTCAAAATTTTAAAAATTTGACACTTTTGCTTCTTCGGAGGCTGTTTTTGGGAGAAAGGTTCTTCAGGCAGTGGTTCCTTCCGTGTAAAGGTCCTGCCTGTCCCTCCCGTCATCCGTGTACTTTTAGCTTTGGTATTGGTATCCCATAAGTAATGGATGACCCGTGGACTGACTACACTTAACAGGAGAAAACATAATTTATGCTTACCTGATAAATTCCTTTCTCCTGTAGTGTAGTCAGTCCACGGCCCGCCCTGTTTTTACGGCAGGTCTAAATTTTAAATTAAACTCCAGTCACCACTGCACCCTATAGTTTCTCCTTTCTCGTTTGGTTTCGGTCGAATGACTGGGTATGACGTAGAGGGGAGGAGCTATATAGCAGCTCTGCTTGGGTGATCCTCTTGCACTTCCTGTTAGGGAGGAGATATAATCCCATAAGTAATGGATGACCCGTGGACTGACTACACTACAGGAGAAAGGAATTTATCAGGTAAGCATAAATTATGTTTTTTTTAATTTACTTTATCATCAAATTTGCTTTGTTCTTTTGGTATTCTTTGTTAAAAGCTAAACCTAGCTAGGCTTATATGCTAATTTCTGGGCCCTTGAAGAGCCGCCTCTTATCTCAGTGCATTTTGACATTTTTACAGCTAGACAGCGCTAGCTTATGTGCCATATAGATAACATTGTGCTCACTCCCGCTGAGTTACTTATGAGTCAGCACTGTTTGGCTAAAAGGCAAGTCTGTCAAAAGAACTGAGTTAAGGATGCAGTCTGCTGAGGCTTAGATACAAGGTAATCAGAGATAAAAAGTATATTATTATAACGTTGCTGGCTATTCAAAACTTGGGAATGCATAATAAAGGGATTATCTATATTTTTAAGCAATAACAATTTTCAAGTAGACTGTCCCTTTAAATGCACAGTTGTTCTGTCCTAGTGTGTGAGAATAACTGATTCATATTGTAAGAAGACAAACTCTCAACCTTTTTTTATTTTTTATTTCACCCTCATAGAGTGATGTTTGAATATTAACTCAAATGTATATTCAAGTAGACATTTGAATGTTAAAATTCTAACATTCTCCCATTCCTATAATGGTGTTTGTTGGGAGAGGCATTTGTAGCGATGCAGTCAAACTATTACTGTAGGGGCAGATACCAGAAGCTTAAAGGGACATAAAACCCACAAAGTCTCTTTCATGATTCAGATAGAGAATACAGTATTAAACAAATTTCCATTTTACTTCTATTTTACTTGCTTCATTCTCTTGGTATCTGTTGTTGTAGAAATAGCAATGCCCACGAGGTATCTATGTGCGTCCACCATTTCAGCAGCTACTGAGCCTATTTAGATATGCTTTTCAACAAAGGATATCAAGCGAATTAAGCAATTTATAGAAAAGAAGTAAATTGGAAAGTTGTTTAAAATTGCATTCTCCTTCTAAATCATGGGGGAAACATTTGGTTTTCATGTCCCTTTTTAATCTGCCCTTATCAGAACCTTAAACTCCCGTATCTCTCTCCTCTGTCAGCTGTCATGACATGAACATATATCTTCACTTAACTTCTGGAATTTTGTCAGATAGTCATTTATGTTTTCTAATTGTCTATCATTCCCCTTTTTTTTTTTTTTTCTTTCTTTCTTTCTTTTTTTTTTTGTATTACTCGCCACCTCTGCTGACGTTAACTTCAAAAAATAAGTTGGCCAATTTAAAATGAAACACATTAACATTTTAGTTTATTGATTTTTATTTAGTATCATTTGAATGAGTTGCCAGACAAGAGGGTAATGATATTACAGAAGAAAAAAAAAAGAAAATGTGAATTTTTAATTAAATAGCACTTGGCTGGCGGCTGCCTGACGAGAAAATATGCCAAGAATATTTGTAGCATAGGAGACAGTTGGTCAAAGAGTTACAATAGGTCCAAAGACATCGCTCAGCTTTACAAAACCAAAAAAAATGTATTTTCAAAATCACGTAAACTGTAATCTGAAGGGATTTTTTTTATTTTGTGCAGAGGACGACAACAGAGGAATGTTTCATATTTTACAAAACATAAGTCTTGTGTTAAATATATTTAGTAAAAATTCAGATTTTATTTGTGGCATTTTCCATAAAAGGGGGGGGGGGGGTAACTTTCAAATGTAACCAACCACGTCTCTATCTTGCTTACTTAGTGTGATGCAACTTCTAATTTACCATGTAAGATTGGAGTGGACAGGGTTAATTGTATTAAAGGACAATCAGTATTAGAAAAGTTAAAGGGACAGTAGATTTTTTTTTTGTATGTATGTGCAGAATTATTACTTATAGTCAGTGATTCACCTTTTATAGAAAGAGACTTTACTATATTTGGCCCCCAAAAATGGCTCCTGGTTCCTCCTTACAACCTGTGGCGATTCTATAATATTTGAGAAAGGGCTAACAAAGATGGTGAAAAAGTATACACACAGTGTGATGTACAGGTTTACCCAACCCTGCAACAATCACCAGCGTGTACTTCCTTTTTCACACATGGCTTCTCCATTTTGGCTTTATTTTTTGTTAAATAAATTACACGTAATATTTCATGTGTTGTTCATCTGAGGTTGTATTTACCTAATTTTAAGACCTGCTAAGGACTAGATGATTGTTATGTCCTGATACGTAAAACCATAGAATTCAAAGAGGTTGTTCTTTCTTTTTCACATGAATGAATATGAATATATATATATATATATATATATATATATATATATATATATATATACACACACATATATATATATATATATATATATATATATATATATACATACATACATACATACACACGTATGTATATGTGTGTATGTTTTTGCTGCTAAATAGGGCTGCAGTGCATTGCAAAACCAGTTAATAAATGATTCCCATGCTCTGTACATTTTTATGTACTTAAATTAGAGGAACACATAGTGTACGGTTTTGTTCCTTGAGCAGCACTGCTGTATGACGAGCACAACATAAAGACTAGCAGGCACCCTCGTCTTCCTTCTTCTCAGACTTCCTGTCTAATCTTTGATATATGAGCTATCTAGATTAGTGCACTTGCCCAAGGTCACAATGATTTGGCACAAATGTGTTGTCTGGGTTTACCTGGCTTCTTGTCAGGCCACTACACTGCTTCCTTTTCCATCAATCCATCTGTTCCATTGTGTGTGGTCAACAAGGAGTATAGTGCCAGCTTGTTAAGGACGTAGTGATTATTATTTTGTTATACGTTTCTTTTTCTCTCTAGGGAAAGTGTTGTCACTTGCTGTGTTTTTATAATTTATGAAACCAATATAAAGTATGTGGGAAAAACAATACACAATAGAAGACCCAGACTCAGAAGGAAAAATAATGGATGCAGATGGCTGTTTTGACTGTTTTTTTTTTTTTTAAATGTTTGCGGCATTATGGGGGATTTTATTAGTGTGGACAAATGTTTCCCACTTCTCATTATCTGGTATCTTTTGACCTCAATCTTCTGATATAGACAACAGGTGGCAATGTTCCCCACTTGATTGCAGTGTTGTTTCAGGCTTATTGCTTGTTTACAGATAATGTAATAAGATCATTTTAGTAATCAGAGATAATATTTTTGGGGGATAGTGCAGTATATGAGCCTCTATTTCCTTCTCAAGAACCTGTAAACTCTGAGACGACCCTTTTCAGAATCGAGCACACAGGAGCAAATACTGGTGAAATGTGCATGATTTACAGGCACCAGTATTTAGAATTGTACATATTAATATAAATAACACAAACATGGACACATTCCTGGCTCTTTCCCAGACCAGTTGTTTGTTGCAAAAGAAGATACAGACTTGTAACATTTTACATGTCAGGTTTGTGTATTGTCTGGAATTGCTATTTAACATATCTCAGCCACAGAAATCGCATTACAAGTGTTCATCATTTGCTTACTGGGGAACTCCATTTGAATGAAGCAAATTAGATATTAGAAGTAAATTGGAAAGTTGTTTCAAATTGTATGTTCTATTTGAATCATGAAAGCGAGAATTTTTGGGTTGTGTGTGTCTCTTTAAGCAGACTGGTAAAATCTATACAAACCATCTGGCTTGGGGTGGTTTGTTGAGATCACCGACTACTGTGCTGCGACTTGAGAGGATCACATACAGAGTCTGAGACCAGTGGGGCCACATATATAAATCAAGTGGAGGAACCTTGTAAATTGCAAAGTGGAGGAACCCCGGATGGTGTGATTGAGCATTCAACAGCCAGCAGCCCACGGAGGTTTTCCAAATACACATCGCATTACACTTACCTCATATGATTGAGGTAATAGCTTGTAAGTACACTACAATAAGAGAGCATTACGGAGACCTGTTATTTCCTTATTGTCTGTATAGATCATCTTGATTTATTTACCCACCAACTATACTCCTCTTTTTGGACTTTTTATCTTTTTGGACTTTTTATATTTACATGTTTCTGTGTACTTGATGTACTTTTTATTCTAAGCCCATTAGAGCACTCACAATAGCGCTACTAGCGAGATTTGTGTCAGCAATTACTTTATTATCTTGTTCAAGGCTTAGCGCTGAATATTTTCCAGTATCCTTCATCGCCATTTTTTTAATCTTAAAGAATTTGTGATTAAGGTTATCCCGCACTCCTGGGAATTTTATTTTAGCAGCTGTTTTTTTCTGATTTATTACTATTACTCATTATGTGTTTTTACATATATATTTAAATCGGTAAATGGGTATTATTGGACTCATATAAACATCATATAGGAGAAAGTATATACAGGTGGCCCTCGGTTTACGACGGTTCAATTTGCGCCTTTCAGAATAACGCCTTTTTTTTTCAGTCATGTGACTGCTATTGAAAAGCATTGACTGCTATTGAAAGCATTGAAAAACATTAAAATAGCTAGTAGGTGGAGCTGTCCGCTTGTATTGCAGCAAAGACATATAAAGCCAAGCAAGCCAGACGTGATCAATGGATCAGCTTTCAAAGGGACAAGATCTAGCAGCCCTTAGCTGCAGACTCAATGCAGAGAATTGTTTGCAGAAAAAGGCAAGTAAAAAAACGTTTTTGTTCATTAAACCTAGTTTGATGATGATACAGTCTGTTGTGTAATTATTTTGTTTTTGTTCATTAAACTTAGATTGATGATGATGATACAGTCTGTGTGATAATTTTATTAGGTGCGGTTTAGCAAATGTTTTTGTTCATTAAACTTACTTTGATGATGATACAATCTATTTTATTAGGTTTACAATGCTGTTTAGCATTTAAAGTCTTCATTTCAAAGCTTTAAAAATAATGTATTAGGTGGTACTTATGACAATCTTGAGAGGGGCCTGGAACCTCACTTTCCCATTGACTTACATTATAAACTGGGTTTCAATTTACAACGGTTTCTATTTACAACCATTCCTTCTGGAACCTAACCCCGGCGTAAACTGAGGGCTACCTGTACTCTTATCTATTTTGTGTGTAAAAACATATATCTATCTTGTACTTTGGTCTTGCGCTCCCTATACTAAAAGCTAACACCTACACTAGTTGTAGAGGTATTCTACTTTGCATATAAATACACTGGAATGCCCTGTTTTTTAAAATCCCTCTGCTTGGCAGCTAACTCTTAAAGGTATCATGCCATATACATAACATATGGTTCAGAATGCAGCAACACTGAACATGTACAACTCTGTGTGTTACTGGCAGCCAAGGAGGAGAAAAAAATTATTACTCGTATACACAGCATGGTTTTAAAAGCCTCTGATGACTGTTACATGTATTCATTGGGATAAAATATTTGCTTTGTATTCTTTTCTGGTTACAATTAAGGTGTAAAGGCACAGCTCTGTGTGTTACAGAAAATTAAGGGGAGTCTTTTTCACTGCTTTGTGAGCTATTGGTAGCCAATGAAGCAAAATCATCAGTTGGTGGAACGTAAAGGGACATAATACCACAAATTTTGAAGCACTTGAAAGTGATGCAGCAGAGTTGTAAAAAGTTGACTAGAAAATATTACCTGAACATCTCTATGTAAAAATGGGAAGATAGAAAAATAAAAAAAAAGGTCTGCACTCAAGAAGTACTCAAGCGTGACACAAACACCTAGGGAAGAGATTTTACCTCAAAATTTCCACAGTAGCAACATCACATTGTAAAGGGACTTTTAAGCAGCCAATCAGGATGCTTGTCCCAGGACGTGCAAAGCAGTGGACACCTGGCATGAGCAGGCACAGTCATGTTATTTCCTTACTCAGTTTAAGGAAGTTTACTATGCAATCTTTCACAATTGTACAGTAAAGTTTGAACTTTCCACTTATGAAGCTGATTTATTAAATTTTATTTAAACATGCTGCTGAAGAAAAACTTTTCCCAGAACACTTACTCTTGTGAGCTAAACAAACTTTGAGGTAAAATATCCATTTTGTACATAGAGATGTTGAAGTGATATTTTCTTTTCAGCTTTTACAGTTTTCAAGTGATTGAGCATATGGCTATTCTGTCCTTTAAGGTAGAGCTTTGGGGAAGAGTCCATTATGTGACTCCACCTACAACCGCTGCCAGTCACCTAATGGTGTCTATTAGTTTGTGTAGAAAAGCTGGAAACCAAAGAAGTAGCTTGGAAAATTGTCGTGTTTATTTAGTAGTACACTTTGTGTGAGTCATGCCCCTTAGCAAGCATGCACATCAGTAACCACATATTCAGAATACACCAGTACTGTTAGAATGCGATGGATAGTATACATGTTCATAAACATTTGTTAAGCTGCACCATCTCTATCCCTACATGCTGGCTATGTAGTGCATTAGACTCGTTCGTGGTAATTGACATTCTCTGCTCCAGCGCAATTGGTTGCACCGGAGCTGGAGGCACCATTGCACAAGAATGCTCTTCATTGCCGTGCAGTGAAGCATCCCAAGTAGCGAATGCAGACTGGTCCACTACTTGCAAACCTGTCCACCTGCAGGGGATGGTAAAGTTACCCCATAGTGTCTGCGGCTATGTCTTGCAGTTAATTTGGTTGCATGTAGAATGTAAAATAATGGGGACTATATTTCAAAACGTAATTTAGCTGCCTAGGAGCACCTGTCTGCTGGTGGACTTTTTATTAGGAACCTGACCTGTAGAAATTGCTTTTAGGCATTTTTTTCTGAGAACAAGGTACTTGAACTTTTTTGATATTTTTACTTTTGTTAACAAAATGTGACATATGTTATCCGTGTAGATTTCACTGCTGCCGGCGCTTATTACTTTCTCTGCTAGAGATGTGGTAAAATGATGCTGACTATAACGTATAGGATGAGGAGTTAGCACATTGTTAGACAGTGTTGTTATAAAATGTCAAAACAACTGACGCATTTTGGGCTGCTGGAACTGCTGGAGAGGGTCGTTACTATATATAGTATAACATTATTGTAACAATGCTGCTATCTAAATACACAGCTGTTACATTTCTAATGCAGTGCTCAACAATAGAGATGCAAATCTTATAAGAAATAATTGTTTGGCAATACAGATGCAAAATTGTTCATTTTTATAATGTTAGATTGCCAGAATTTACCAATGACAAGGTTTTACTTTCTCTTGTTAAGTGTATCCAGTCCACGGATCATCTATTACTTGTGGGATATTCTCCTTCCCAACAGGAAGTTGCAAGAGGATCACCCACAGCAGAGCTGCTATATAGCTCCTCCCCTCACTGCCATATCCAGTTATTCTCTCAACAAAGACGAAGGTAGTAAGAAGAGAGTGGTGTATTATAGTTAGTTTAACTTCAATCAAAAGTTTGTTATTTTTAAATGGTACCAGAGTTTACTGTTTTATCACAGACAGCATTAGAAGAAGAATCTGCCTGTGATTTCTATGATCTTAGCAGAAGTAACTAAGATCCACTGCCGTTCTCACATATTCGGAGGAGTGAGGTAACTTCAGAGGGGGAATGGCGTGCAGGTTTTCCTGCAATAAGGTATGTGCAGTTAACATATTTCTAGGGATGGAATTTGCTAGAAAAATGCTGCTGATACCGGATTAATGTAAGTTAAGCCTAAATGCAGTGATTTAATAGCGACTGGTATCAGGCTTATTAACAGAGATACATACTCTTATAAAAGTGTAATATAAAACGTTTGCTGGCATGTTAGTCGTTTTTATATATATTTGGTGACAAAACTTATTGGGGCCTAGTTTTTTTCCACATGGCTGGCTTTATTTTTTGCCTAGAAACAGTTTCCTGAGGCTTTCCACTGTTGTAATATGAGTGGGAGGGGCCTATTTTAGCGTTTTTCTGCACAGTTAAAATTACAGACAGAGACATTCAGCTTCCTTCTGCATGATACAGGACATCTCTGAAGGGCTCAAAAGGCTTCAAAAATCGTGTTTGAGGATTGTAACAACCACAGTAGACCTGTGGCAGTTGTTGTGACTGTGTTTAAAAACGTTTTTTGTCATTTATTATTCCGTTTTTGGTATTAAGGGGTTAATCATCCATTTGCAAGTGGGTGCAATGCTCTGCTAACTTGTTACATACACTGTAAAAATTTCGTTAGTGTAACTACCTTTTTTCACTGTTATTTCAAATGTTGTCAATTTGTTTCTCTTAAAGGCACAGTAACGTTTTTTTATATTGCTTATTAACTTGGTTTAAAGTCTTTTCCAAGCTTGCTAGTCTCATTGCTAGTCTGACACAGAGGAAACTACTTGTTCATTATGTTTAAAAGCCATGGTGGAGCCCCATAGGAGAATGTGTACTAAATGTATTGATTTCACCTTAAACAGTAAAGATCAGTCTTTATAAAAGAATTGTCACCAGAGGGGTCTGTCGAGGGGGAAGTTATGCTGACTAATTCTCCCCACGTGTCGGACCCTTTGCCTCCCGCTCAAGGGACGCTCACTAATATGGCGCCAAGTACATCAGGGACGCCCATAGTGATTACTTTGCAGGATATGGCTGCAATCATGAATAATACCCTGTCAGAGGTATTATCCAGATTGCCTGAATTGAGAGGCAAGCGCGATAGCTCTGGGGTTAGACGAGATACAGAGCGCGTAGATGCTGTAAGAGCCATGTCTGATACTGCGTCACAATATGCAAAACCTGAGGACGGAGAGCTTCAGTCTGTGGGTGACGTCTCTGAATCAGGGAGACCTGATTCAGAGATTTCTAATTTTAAATTTAAGCTTGAGAACCTTCGTGTATTGCATGGGGAGGTATTAGCTGCTCTGAATGACTGTGACACAATTGCAGTGCCAGAGAAATTGTGTAGGCTGGATAAACACTATGCAGTGCCGGTGAGTACTGATGTTTTTCCAATACCTAAAAGGCTTACAGAAATTATTAGTAAGGAGTGGGATAGACCCGGTGTGCCCTTTTCCCCACCTCCTATATTTAGAAAAATGTTTCCAATAGATGCCACTACATGGGACTTATGGCAGACAGTCCCTAAGGTGGAGGGAGCAGTTTCTACTTTAGCAAAGCGTACCACTATCCCGGTTGAGGACAGTTGTGCTTTTTCAGATCCAATGGATAAAAAATTAGTGGGTTACCTTAAGAAAATGTTTATTCAACAAGGTTTTATTTTACAGCCCCTTGCATGCATTGCGCCTGTCACTGCTGCGGCGGCATTCTGGTTTGAGGCCCTGGAAGAGGCCATCCATACAGCTCCATTGACTGAAATTATTGACAAGCTTAGAACTCTTAAGCTAGCTAACTAATTTGTTTCTGATGCCATTGTTCATTTGACTAAACTAACGGCTAAGAATTCCGGATTCGCCATCCAGGTGCGTAGGGCGCTATGGCTCAAATCCTGGTCAGCTGATGTGACTTCAAAGTCTAAATTACTCAACATTCCTTTCAAGGGGCAGACCTTATTTGGGCCTGGTTTGAAAGAAATTATTGCTGACATTACTGGAGGTAAGGGTCATACCCTTCCTCAGGACAGGGCCAAAGCAAAGGCCAAACAGTCAAATTTTCGTGCCTTTCGAAATTTCAAGGCAGGTGCAGCATCAACTTCCTCTGCTTCAAAACAAGAGGGAACTTTTGCTCAATCCAAGCAGGCCTGGAAACCTAACCAGTCCTGGAACAAGGGCAAGCAGGCCAGAAAGCCTGCTGCTGCCTCTAAGACAGCATGAAGGAGCGGCCCCCTATCCGACAACGGATCTAGTAGGGGGCAGACTCTCTCTCTTCGCCCAGGCGTGGGCAAGAGATGTTCAGGATCCCTGGGCGTTGGAGATCATATCTCAGAGATATCTTCTGGACTTCAAAGCTTCTCCTCCACAAGGGAGATTTCACCTTTCAAGATTATCTGCAAATCAGATAAAGAAAGAGGCATTCCTAAGCTGTGTACAAGACCTCCTTGTAATGGGAGTGATCCATCCAGTTCCGCGGACGGAACAAGGACAGGGGTTTTATTCAAATCTGTTGGTGGTTCCCAAAAAAGAGGGAACCTTCAGACCAATTTTGGATCTAAAGATCCTAAACAAATTCCTCAGAGTTCCGTCATTCAAGATGGAAACTATTCGAACCATTTTTCCCATGATCCAAGAGGGTCAGTACATGACCACAGTGGACTTAAAGGATGCCTACCTTCACATTCCGATTCACAAGAATCATCATCGGTTCCTGAGGTTTGCCTTTCTAGACAGGCATTACCAATTTGTAGCTCTTCCATTCGGGTTGGCTACAGCCCCAAGATTTTTTACAAAGGTTCTGGGCTCACTCCTAACTCCGCGAGGCATAGCGGTGGCTCCTTACCTGGACGACATCCGGATATAGGCGTCAAGCTTTCAAATTGCCAAATCTCATACAGATATAGTTCTGGCATTCCTGAGGTCGCATGGGTGGAAAGTGAACGAAGAAAAGAGTTCTCTATCTCCTCTCACAAGGGTTTCCTTCCTAGGGACTCTAATAGATTCTATAGAAATTAAAATTTACCTGACGGAGTCCAGGTTATCAAAACTTCTAAATGCTTGCCGTGTTCTTCACTCCATTCCGCGCCCCACGGTGGCTCAGTGCATGGAAGTAATCGGCTTAATGGTAGCGGCGATGGACACAGTGCCATTTGCGCGCCTGCATCTCAGACCGCTGCAATTATGCATGCTCAGTCAGTGGAATGGGGATTACAGATTTGTCCCCTCTACTAAATCTGGATCAGGAAACCAGAGATTCTCTTCTCTGGTGATTATCTCGGGTCCATCTGTCCAAGGGTATGACCTTTCGCAGACCAGATTGGACAATTGTAACAACAGATGCCAGCCTTCTAGGCTGGGGTGCAGTCTGGAACTCCCTGAAGGCTCAGGGTTCATGGACTCAGGAGGAGAAACTCCTCCCAATAAATATTCTGGAGTTAAGAGCAATATTCAATGCTCTCTTCTAGCTTGGCCTCAGTTAGCAACACTGCGGTTCATCAGATTTCAGTCGGACAACATCACGACTGTGGCTTACATCAACCATCAAGGGGGAACCAGAAGTTCCCTAGCGATGTCAGAAGTCTCCAAGATAATTCACTGGGCAGAGACTCACTCTTGCCACCTGTCAGCGATCCATATCCCAGGTGTAGAGAACTGGGAGGCGGATTTTCTAAGTCGTCAGACTTTTCATCCGGGGGAGTGCGAACTTCATCCGGAGGTGTTTGCTCAATTGGTTCTCCGTTGGGGCAAACCAGAATTGGATCTCATGGCGTCTCGCCAGAACGCCAAGCTTCCTTGTTACGGATCCAGGTCCAGGGACCCAGAAGCGGCACTGATAGATGCTCTAGCAGCGCCTTGGTTCTTCAACCTGGCTTATGTGTTTCCACCGTTTCCTCTGCTCCCTCGTCTGATTGCCAAAATCAAACAGGAGAGAGCATCGTGATATTGATAGCGCCTGCGTGGCCACGCAGGACCTGGTATGCAGACCTAGTGGACATGTCATCCTTTCCACCATGGACTCTGCCTCTGAGACAAGACCTTCTAATACAAGGTCCTTTCAATCATCCGAATCTACTTTCTCTGAGACTGACTGCATGGAGATTGAACGCTTGATCCTATCAAAGCGTGGCTTCTCCGAGTCAGTTATTGATACCTTAATACAGGCACTAAGCCTGTCACCAGGAAAATTTACCACAAGATATGGCGTAAATATCTTCATTGATGTGAATCCAAGAATTACTCATGGAGTAGGGTTAGGATTCCTAGGATAGTGTCCTTTCTCCAAGAGGGTTTGGACAAAGGATTATCAGCTAGTTCTTTAAAGGGACAGATTTCTGCTCTGTCTATTCTTTTGCACAAACGTCTGGCAGAAGTTCCAGACGTTCAGGCATTTTGTCAGGCTTTAGTTAGAGTTAAGCCTGTGTTTAAACCTGTTGCTCCTCCATGGAGCTTAAACTTGGTTCTTAAAGTTCTTCAAGGGGTTCCGTTTGAACCCCTTCATTCTATTGATATCAAACTTTTATCATGGAAAGTTCTTTTTCTGATGGCTATTTCCTCGGCTCGAAGAGTCTCAGAGTTATCTGCCTTACATTGTGATTCTCCTTATCTGATTTTTCATTCAGATAAAGTTGTTCTGCGTACAAAACCTGGGTTTTTATCTAAGGTGGTTTCTAACAAGAATATCAATCAAGAGATTGTTGTTCCATCATTATGTCCTAATCCTTCTTCAAAGAAGGAACGTCTTTTGCATAATCTAGATGTAGTCCGTGCCTTGAAGTTTTACTTACAGGCTACTAAAGATTTTCGCCAAACATCTAACCTGTTTGTCGTTTAGTCTGGACAGAGGAGAGGTCAAAAGGCCTCGGCAACCTCTCTTTCTTTTTGGCTTCGGAGTATAATCCGTTTAGCTTATGAGACTGCTGGACAGCAGCCTCCTGAAAGGATTACAGCTCATTCCACTATAACTGTGGCTTCCACCTGGGCCTTTAAAAATGAGGCCTCTGTTGAACAGATTTGCAAGGCTGCGACTTGGTCTTCGCTTCATACTTTTTCCAAATTTTCCAAATTTGATACTTTTGCTTCTTCGGAGGCTGTTTTTGGGAGAAAGGTTCTACAGGCAGTGGTTCCTTCCGTTTAAGTTCCTGCCTTGTCCCTCCCATCATCCGTATACTTTAGCTTTGGTATTGGTATCCCACAAGTAATGGATGATCCGTGGACTGGATACACTTAACAAGAGAAAACATAATTTATGCTTACCTGATAAATTTATTTCTCTTGTAGTGTATCCAGTCCACGGCCCGCCCTGTCCTTTTCAGGCAGGTCTAAATTTAATTAAACTTCAGTCACCACTGCACCCTATGGTTTATCCTTTCTCGTCTTGTTTCGGTCGAATGACTGGATATGGCAGTGAGGGGAGGAGCTATATAGCAGCTCTGCTGTGGGTGATCCTCTTGCAACTTCCTGTTGGGAAGGAGAATATCCCACAAGTAATGGATGATCCGTGGACTGGATACACTACAAGAGAAATAAATTTATCAGGTAAGCATAAATTATGTTTTTTCCTGCATTTTATTTAAAAATGTTGTGTTTGTTTTTGGATTAAAGGGACTGTCTTCTCCAGAATTTTTATTTACTATAAAGATATATAATCCCTTTATTACCCGTTCCCCGGTATTCTCTAACCAACACTATAATTTTAATATACGTTTTACCCCTGTGATAACCTTTTATCTAAGCCTCTGCATACTGCCCCCTTATTTGTTGTTTTGACAGACTTGCATTTTAGCCAATCAGTGCTGACTAATAAATAATTCCACGGGAGTGAGTACAATGTTATCTATAGCTATAAGTTTATTTCTCTTGTAAGGTGTATCCAGTCCACGGATTCATCCTTTACTTGTGGGATATTCTCCTTCCCTACAGGAAGTGGCAAAGAGAGCACACAGCAGAGCTGTCCATATAGCTCCCCCTCTAGCTCCACCCCCCAGTCATTCTCTTTCCGGCTCTAAGCACTAGGGTCTCTCTCGGGAGGGTAAAGTGAATGTGGTGTTAGAATTGTAGTTTTTATTATCTTCAATCAAAAGTTTATTTTAAATGGTACCGGTTTGTACTATTTACTCTCTAGCAGAAAAGTGATGAATATTTCTGCTTAGAGGAAGATGATTTTAGCATGTTGTAACTAAAATCCACTGCTGTTCCCACACAGGACTGAGGAGTACCAGAAAACTTCAGTTAGGGGGAACATTTTGCAGGGTAGACTGCAATAAGGTATGTTCAGTCATTTATTTCTTGACAAGACTGAGATAATTCTAGAAGAGACTGACAATATCCCCATGAGGGGAGGGTAAGCTATGTTCAGAGACTTAGTAAGGAATTGAATGCTTACATAACAGGGCTAATTTTGCTGGTTGACACTAATTCAGGGCTATCGATTATTTTTTTAGTAAAATATCGTTTGTATGACACTTTGAGAGTTCTTTTGGGTTCTTTCTGGGGTTATTACCCACATGGCTATTTTTTATTCACTTGGAAGTGATTTCTTAGGCCTCACAACTCTGGAGTAAAGTGGGAGGGACCTAATTTTGCGCCTCAGATGCGCAGTTATAATTGAATACAAGTTCATGCTGCTTCACATGGAAGGTCCTGCTGCTGTTTGAGGGCCTAAAGGAAGCTACATTCCCCCAAATCTGGTCCCTAAGGGCAGGTAGGGCCACAGCAGTGCTGTGGCAAGGTGCTGTAGTAATTTTAACCGGTTGTTGGTTTTAGGCTGCTCCGGTTTGGGCATTAAGGCGTTAATCGTTTTACTTCCTAGTGGTGCAATCTTACTAAGGCTTTAGGTACATAATGTGAAAGTTTCAAAAAGATTACTGCATTTTTCACTGTTTTGCAAAATTGTGTGCCTTTTTTATCTCTTAAAGGCACAGTAACGTTTTTTCAAATTGTGTTTTTTATTTGATTAAAGTGATTTCCAAGCCTGTTTGTGTATACTACTAGTCTGTTAAACATGTCTGACACCAAGGAAAATCCTTGTTCAATGTGTTTAGATGCCTTGGTGGAACCCCCTCTCAGAATGTGTCCCACTTGTACTGATATGCCTATACACTTTAAAGATCATATTGTTGCACTTAAGAATGTGGCCCAAGATGATTCTCAGACTGAAGGTAACGAGGGTAGCCCGTCTACCTCTCCCCAAGTATCACAACCAGTTACGCCCGCTCAAGCGATGCCTAGTACTTCTAGTGCGTCTAACCCTTTTACATTACAAGACTTAGCGGCAGTCATGGATAATTCTCTTGCAGCTTTCTTATCTAAACTGCCTGTGTTACCTGCAAAGCATGATAGCTCTGTTTTAAGAACAGATTATGAGCATTCTGACGCTTTGGTAGCCGTATCCGATATACCCTCACAACGCTTTGAAGTGGGAGCGAGGGATTTGATGTCTGAGGGAGAAGTCTCTGATTCAGGAAGGGTTCCTCCTCAGACAGATTCAGATACATTGGCTTTTAAATTTAAACTAGAACACCTCCGCGTTTTGCTCAGGGAGGTATTAGCTACTCTGGATGACTGCGACCCTTTGGTGGTCCCAGAGAAATTGTGTAAAAAGTACATAGAGGTCCCTGTTTACACTGATCCGTTTCCGGTCGCTAAGAGGATTGCTGATATCTTTACTAGGGAGTGGGATAGACTAGGCGTCCCATTTGTTCCCCCTCCTGTTTTTAAGAAAATGTTCCCCATATCTGACCCCATGCAGACGGGCCCTAAGGTGGAGGGGGCTGTTTCTTCTCTTGCTAAGCGCACAACCATACCAATTGAAGATAGTTGTGCTTTTAAAGACCCTATGGATAAAAAATTAGAGGGTTTACTTAAGAAAATTTTTGTTCAACAAGGTTTTCTTCTCCAACCTATTGCCTGCATTATTCCTGTAACTACTGCAGCTGCTTTCTGGTTTGAGGCGCTGGAAGACTCGCTCCAGACGGAGACCTCATATGAGGAAATTATGGATAGAATTAAGGCTCTAAAGCTAGCTAATTCTTTTATCACAGACGCCGCTTTCCAAATAGCTAAGTTAGCGGCAAAAAATTCAGGCTTCGCTATTTTGGCGCGCAGGGCGCTATGGCTAAAGTCCTGGTCGGCTGATGTGTCGTCAAAATCCAAGCTTTTGAACATCCCTTTCAAAGGAAAGACCCTCTTCGGGCCTGAATTGAAAGAGATTATTTCAGAAATCACCGGGGGAAAAGGCCATGCTCTCCCTCAGGACAAGTGCTTTAAGACAAAGAACAAAGCTAATTTTTGTTCCTTTCGTAATTTCAGAAGCGGCCCCGCTTCATCCTCTCCGGCTGCAAAGCAAGAGGGTAACTCTTCACAGCCCAAGGCAACCTGGAAATCTTACCAGGGCTGGAATGAGGGTAAACAGGCCAAAAAGCCTGCAGCTGCCACCAAGACAGCATGAAGGGGTAGCCCCCGATCCGGGACCGGATCTAGTAGGGGGCAGACTCTCTCTCTTCGCTCAGGCCTGGGCAAGAGATGTACACGATCCTTGGGCATTATAGATTGTATCCCAGGGATATCTTCTAGAATTCAAGGACTCTCCTCCAAGGGGAAGGTTCCACATTTCTCATCTGTCTTCAGATCAGACAATGAAAGAGAGGCGTTTTTTACGCTGTGTAGAAGATCTACATACAATGGGAGTGATCCACCCAGTTCCAATCGCGGAACAAGGGTTGGGTTTTTACTCAAACCTGTTTGTGGTTCCCAAAAAAGAGGGTACTTTCAGACCCATCCTGGATCTAAAAATTCTAAACAGATTCCTCAGAGTCCCATCATTCAAAATGGAGACCATTCGGACAATCTTACCAATTATCCAGGAAGGTCAATATATGACTACCGTGGATCTAAAGGATGCATACCTACACATTCCTATCCACAAAGATCATCACCAGTTTCTCAGGTTCGCTTTTCTGGACAAGCATTACCAGTTTGTGGCTCTTCTCTTCGGCTTAGCCACTGCTCCCAGAATTTTCACAAAGGTGCTAGGGTCCCTCCTGGCGGTTCTAAGACCGCGGGGCATACCAGTGGCGCCTTACCTAGACGACATCTTAATTCAGGGGCTGTCTTTCCAAAGAGCCAAGTCTCACACGGAGACTGTATTGGCCTTTCTGAGGTCTCACGGGTGGAAGGTGAACATCAAAAAGAGTTCTCTTTCCCCTCTCACAAGGGTTCCCTTCCTAGGGACTCTAATAGACTCGGTAGAAATGAAAATATTTCTGACGGAGGTCAGAAAATTAAAACTCTTAACTACTTGCCAAGTTCTTCATTCCATTCCCCGGCCATCTGTGGCTCAGTGCATGGAGACAATCGGATTAATGGTAGCGGCAATGGACATAGTCCCTTTTGCTCGGATACACCTCAGACCACTGCAACTGTGCATGCTCAAACAGTGGAATGGGGATTATGCAGATTTGTCTCCTCAAATTCAGTTGGACCAGGACACCAGAGATTCTCTTCTCTGGTGGTTGTCTCAGGATTCACTGTCTCAGGGAATATGTTTCCGCAGACCGGAGTGGATCATTGTAACGACCGACGCCAGTCTGTTAGGCTGGGGTGCAGTATGGGACTCCCTGAAAGCTCAGGGCTTATGGTCTCGGGAAGAAGCTCTTCTCCCGATAAACATTCTGGAACTGAGGGCGATATTCAACGCGCTTCAGACATGGCCTCAACTAGCTGCGGCCAAATTCATCAGATTTCAGTCGGACAACATCACGACTGTAGCTTACATCAATCATCAAGGGGGAACAAAGAGTTCCCTAGCGATGAAGTAACCAAAATAATCAGGTGGGCGGAGGATCACTCCTGCCATCTCTCAGCAATTCACATCCCAGGAGTAGACAACTGGGAGGCGGATTTTCTAAGTCGTCAGAGTTTTCACCCGGGGGATTGGGAACTACACCCGGAGTTGTTTGCCCAGCTGACTCAGCTATGGGGCATTCCAGAGTTGGATCTGATGGCGTCCCGTCAGAACTCCAAACTTCCTCTCTACGGGTCCAGGTCCCGGGATCCCAAGGCGGTATTGATAGATGATCTAGCAGCGCCTTGGTCCTTCAATCTGGCTTATGTTTTTCCACCGTTTCCGCTTCTCCCTCGTCTGGTTGCCAGAATCCAACAGGAGAAGGCTTCGGTAATTCTGATAACGCCTGCGTTGCCACGCAGGACTTGGTATGCAGACCTAGTGGGCATGTCATCTGTTCCACCATGGAAACTGCCAATGAGGCAGGATCTTCTCATACAAGGTCCGTTCAAGCATCCAAATCTAATTTCTCTGCGTCTGACTGCTTGGAGATTGAACGCTTGATTCTATCAAAGCGTGGTTTCTCTGAGTCAGTTATAGATACCCTGATTCAGGCTAGAAAGCCTGTCACCAGGAAAATCTACCATAAGATATGGCGGACATATCTTTGTTGGTGTGAATCCATGGAGTAAGATTAGGATTCCCAGGATATTGTCTTTCCTCCAAGATGGATTGGAGAAAGGATTGTCAGCTAGTTCCTTAAAAGGACAGATATCTGCTCTGTTTATTCTTTTACACAAACGTCTGGCAGAGGTACCAGACGTTCAAGCGTTTTCTCAGGCTTTAGTCAGAATCAAGCTTGTCTATAAACCTGTGGCTCCGCCATGGAGTCTGAATCTTGTTCTTTCAGTTCTTCAAGGGGTTCCGTTTGAACCTTTACATTCCATAGATATTAAGTTGTTATCTTGGAAAGTTCTGTTTTTGGTAGCTATCTCTTCTGCTCGAAGAGTTTCAGAGTTATCTGCCTTACAGTGTGATTCATCTTACCTGGTGTTCCATGCAGATAAGGTAGTTTTGCGTACCAAACCTGGTTTTCTTCCTAAGATTGTTTCTAACAAGAATATTAACCAGGAAATTGTTATTCCTTCTCTGTGTCCTAATCCTTCTTTGAAGAAGGAACGTCTGTTACACAATCTTGATGTGGTTCGTGCTTTAAAGTTCTATTTACAAGCACCTAAGGATTTCAGACAAACCTCTTCATTGTTTGTGGTCTATTCTGGTAAGAGGATAGGTCAGAAAGCGACTGCTACCTCTCTTTCCTTTTGGCTGAAAAGCATCATCCGTTTGGCCGATGAGACTGCTGGCCAGCAACCTCCTGAAACAATTACTGCTCATTCTACCAGAGCAGTGGCTTCCACATGGGCTTTTAAAAACGAGGCTTCTGTTGAACAGATTTGTAAGGCAGTGACTTGGTCTTCACTGCATACTTTTTCCAAATTTTACAAATTTGATACTTTTGCTTATTCGGAGGCTATTTTTGGGAGAAAGGTTTTACAAGCAGTGGTGCCTTCCGTTTAAAAGGTACCTGTCTTGTTCCCTCCCTTCATCCGTGTCATAAAGCTTTGGTATTAGTATCCCACAAGTAAAGGATGAATCCGTGGACTGGATACACCTTACAAGAGAAAACAGAATTTATGCTTACCTGATAAATTACTTTCTCTAGTGGTGTATCCAGTCCACGACCTGCCCTGGCATTTAAGTCAGGTAAAAATGTTTTTGTTTAAACTACAGTCACCACTGCACCCTATGGTTTCTCCTTTTTCTTCCTAACCTTCGGTCGAATGACTGGGGGGTGGATCTAGAGGGGGAGCTATATGGACAGCTCTGCTGTGTGCTCTCTTTGCCACTTCCTGTAGGGAAGGAGAATATCCCACAAGTAAAGGATGAATCCGTGGACTGGATACACCACAAGAGAAAGTAATTTATCAGGTAAGCATAAATTCTGTTTTTTGGCTAGACTGTCCCTTTAAGATATATTGCATTAAATCTGGAAATAAAGTTGAAACACACACAGCTGTGCCGGATGTCCACACAACAGGAGATAAGGGCAGGGACAGGGTACTTTAATTGATGCTAGGATTAATTTTCTAGACTCCCTGAACGCCTTTATCAAACATGCATTAAATACAGATTGGTAGTGGCTACAATATATATATATATATATATATATATATATATATATATATATATATAGTGTGTATGTATATATATATATATATTTATATATATATATATATATATTATTTTTTTTTTCTTTACAAGGGTGTTGTCAGCAACTATCAGTATTACCAATAAGGGGCAAGTAACAATAACCTGTTGTAAAAGTGTTCACAGGCCATTGGTGCAGGAGAAAATGAATAAAGTTAAACGAACGACAAAAGACATCTCAGCAATTCATGTTCGCAAGTATTAACCGCCACGGCGGATGTTCTGATGTACAGAAGCGGTATCATTGAGGCATCTAATACAGATACTGATTTGGAAATGTTAAAATACAGCTATGATCGCCTGAGCACAGAAATCTAGTGCATTTGCTTTAGTAAAGGGTGGTAGCTGTTTCATATCACATACCTAGACACACTCTGACCATCCACAATATACCTACAGTTTGGTAATTGTATAATCAACGTACGGGACATAATTACTTTATTTCAGTGCTGGGGATTGTTACCATTTTTCTTGTTAAGTGTATCGAGTCCACGGATCATCCATTACTTATGGGATATTCTCCTTCCCAACAGGAAAGTTGCAATAGGATCACCCAAGCAGAGCTGCTATATAGCTCCTCCCCTCACATGTCATATCCAGTCATTCTCTTGCAACCCTCAACATAGATGGAGGTCGTGAGAGGACTGTGGTGTTTTATACTACTTAGTTTATCTCTTCAATCAAAAGTTTATTTTTAAATGGCACCGGAGTATGCTGTTTATCTCAGGCAGTATTTGGAAGAAGAATCTGCCTGCGTTTTTCTATGATCTTAGCAGAAGTAACTAAGATCCATTTGCTGTTCTCACACATTCTGAAGAGTGAGGTAACTTCAGAGGGGGAATGGCGTGCAGGTTTTCCTGCAAATAAGGTATGTGCAGTAAAATATTTTTCTAAGGAATGGAATTGACTAAGAAAATACTGCTGGTACCGAAGTAATGTAAGTAAAGCCTTAAATGCAGTAGTAGCGACTGGTATCAGGCTTATTAATAGAGATACATACTCTCATAAAAATGTGTTTTAAAACGTTTGCTGGCATGTTTAATCGTTTTTTAACGTACATTGGTGATAAAACTGTAATGTTAGTATAGCCTTAAATGCAGTGAAAGCGACTGGTATCAGGCTGATTAATAGAGATACATACTCTTATAAAAATGTGTTTTAAAACGTTTGCTGGCATGTTTAATCGTTTTTTGACATATGTTTGGTGATAAAACTTATTGGGGCCTAATTTTTCCACATGGCTGGCTTAAATTCTGCATAAAAACAGTTAACTGAGGCTTCCCACTGTTGTAATATGAGTGGGAGGGGCCTAATTTAGCGCTTTTTTGCGCAGTTAAAATTACAAAATGAATCATCCAGATTCCCTCAGCAGTCCCATGATTACTACAGGACATCTCTAAAGGGCTAAAAAGACTTCCAAAATCGTTTATAGGGAAGGTAATCCACAGATCAGCTGTGGCAGTTTTGTTGTGTCTGTTTAAAAACGTATGTCGTTTTTTTTATCTGTTTTTTTGCATTAAGGGGTTAATCATCCATTTGCAAGTGGGTGCAATGCTCTGTTACCTTATTACATATACTGTAAAAATTTCGTTTGATTTACTGCCTTTTTTTCACTGTTTTTCAAATTTTGACAAAATTTGTTTCTCTTAAAAGCACAGTAACGTTTTTTATATTTGCTTGTTAACCTGATTTAAAGTGTTTTCCAAGCTTGCTAGTCTCATTATTAGTCTGTTCTAACATGTCTGACATAGAGGAAGCTCTGTGTTCATTATGTTTAAAAGCCATGGTGGAACCCCATCTTAGAATGTGTACCAGATGTACTGATTTCATGTTAAACAATAAAGATAATTTTTTGTCTTTAAAAACATTATCACCAGAGGATTCTGTCGAGGGGGAAGTTATGCCGACTAACTCTCCCCACGTGTCAGATCCTTCGACTCCCGCTTCAGGGACTCACGCTCAAATGGCGCCAAGTACATCAAGGGCGCCCATAGCGTTTATTTTACCAGAGGATTCTGTCGAGGGGGAAGTTATGCCGACTAACTCTCCCCACGTGTCAGATCCTTCGACTCCCGCTTCAGGGACTCACGCTCAAATGGCGCCAAGTACATCAAGGGCGCCCATAGCGTTTATTTTACCAGAGGATTCTGTCGAGGGGGAAGTTATGCCGACTAACTCTCCCCACGTGTCAGATCCTTCGACTCCCGCTTCAGGGACTCACGCTCAAATGGCGCCAAGTACATAAAGGGCGCCCATAGCGTTTATTTTACAAGACATGGCAAAGGTTGTGAATAATACACTGGCAGCGGTATTAGTCAGACTACCTGAAATTAAAGGAAAGCAAGATAGCTCTGGGGGTAGTTACAGAGCATACAGACGCTTTAAGAACCATGTCTGATACTGCCTCATAATATGCAGAAGCTTGGGAGCTTCGGTCTGTGGGTGATATTTTTGACTCAGGGAAGATGATTTAACCTGGTTCTGATATTTCTACATTTAAAATTTTATGCTTGAGAACCTCCACTTGTTGCTCAGGGCGTTTTTTTTGTTTTTTTTTACGATAAATCTTTTTATTGAAATCGCAAATATTACAGTTACATAATCAGTCAGCAGAAGGAAATTTCTTTTACAAGTATAACTCAACAACTAACATAAATAAGAACATTAGTACCAATAAAAAACAGGAGCATATGATCACAGTACATTCTGGCATAATCAATTAACACAACCAGCACCTTAGTACGGCTCAGCTTAGTGTAATTAGCATAGATCTTGTTCCCAAAGAAATATCACATCTGCAATGAAGTCCTTTTTACCAGCATAAGTGTAATGGATTTTCTCCAATTCTAAAATATGATTAACTTCTCTCATCCACATCTCATATGATGGAACTATATCTTTTTTCCAAAACCTGGGTATCAGACGTCTAGCACAGTTAAGCATAATCTGCAAAAGCTTCTTCCTATATAGACATGGGGTTTTTGGTATATCACCCAAAAGGACCATAGTAATTGTAAGTTTGATAGTGTTTCCTATAGTTTTCGTGAGTTTATCGCCAACAGCCTTTCAGTATGTCTGTAAGAGTGGACAGGACCACCATATATGGGAAAGAGTGCCAATCTCGCCGCAATGTCTCCAGCAATAGGGGGATGAGTTAGGGTAAATGCTGTGAAGACGGCGAGGTGTTAAATACCATCTTGACATTAGCTTGAAGTTCATTTCTATTAAAGTTAGTGAAAGGGAAGCCTTTTTATTTTCCCTGAAAATATGACTCCAATGAGTATCAGGTAGTTTTATGCCAAGCTCTCTTTCCCATTTACCAATAAATGCAGGTTTTTTAGAGGGAAAAGATCCCCTAAGTAATTTGTAAACTATTGAGATATGAGAGCTTTTAATAGAAGGGGACGTACACAGTGACTCAAAGGGGGTTAGGGGTCTGGTAAGGGTTGTTTTGTGTGGGCTATTGAATATGGCATGTCTGACTTGGAAATAGGGGAACCACATATGGAACGGTGGGCCTAGCAATTGACCTATCTCTGCTTGTGTACGTATCAACCCGCCATGAAGGAGAATATGTGCTGGTATATTAGAAGGGGAACCTGCAATCAAAGGTGTTTGGATAGTCTGGGATTTTAAGAAAAGGGAGTTATTTAATAGAGGGGTGAGGGGGGATATCTGCGTAGATATCAGGTTATCTCTAGCCAGTAGTTTATCCCATGTGCGAATAGTGGTTGCTATGAAATAGTCATTCCAAATCTCTAAGGGTCTCAACTTTGGTGGAGTCCAACATTGATCTCCTAGGTTAATTCCACCTGCCAGGTATGTTTCCATTTGCACCCAGGGTTTTTCAGAAGGAGAATGTTTCCAGGCTACAATGCGTGCTAGGTGTGTCGCTCTATAATAGTTTATCAAGTTATGTGCTCCCAGTCCACCATCTTCTCTATCTAGGAATAGTGTTTCTCTGGCCACTCTAGATCTTTTGTGCGACCAGATAAACTGGTCAAATTTTTTTTGCTGTCGTGTAAGAAATTGTGTAGGGATGTCTATTGGGAGTACTTGAAAGAGGTATAAAAATTTAGGGATAATACTCATTTTTATTGCATTTATACGTCCCATCCAAGAAAGCCGACCCTGTTTGTGCCAGGATTCCAACAATTTATTGGTTTCGTCTTGCAAAGGGGTATAATTAAGGGAGAATAGTTCTGTTTGTGTTGCTGATATGTCGATGCCTAGATACCTTATTTTCTTGGCTATCTGGAAAGAAGTGTATGTTGTGATAAAGTGTGTTTCTTCATCATTGAGATACAGTGATAGGATCATTGACTTGTTCATATTGACTGAGAAATTAGAAACCGATCCATACTGCTCCAGTTCTCCCAATAGGGCCGGGACTGAGGTGAGGGGTGAGCGCAGGGTAAATATAACATCATCTGCGTATAGGAGACATTTCTGCAATAGATCACCAAAGGGGACGCCCTGTATATTATGATTACACCGTATTCTAGAGGCAAACGCCTCTACAGCCAAGGCAAATAGTAGGGGCGAGAGAGGGCATCCCTGCCGTGTGCCGTTATTTATGGGGATTTCCCGGGAAAGTGTGCCGTTGATCATGACAAAAGCTGTTGGGTTACTATAGAGAGCTTGTATGCGTGATATCATTGTGCATGAAAACCCAAACTTTGACAGGATGGACCACAGAAAATCCCAGTCCACCCTGTCAAAGGCCTTCTCGGCATCTATAGAGAGAAGTATCAAGGGTGTCTTGGAGGCAGAAGTGCTTGAGAGGGTATGCAGGACTCTAATGGTATTCTCCTTAGCTTCCCTTCCAGGGATGAAACCGACCTGGTCGGGGTGCACCAGAAAGGGAAAGAATTTGCTAATTCTCGTGGCTAACATTTTGGCATATAGTTTGATATCGATATTTATTAACGATATGGGGCGGTAATTAGTTACTTTCTCTGGTGGCTTGCCCGGTTTGGGTATCACCGAGATTGTGGCTTCTAGTAATGTTGTCGGAAGTTGATTAATCTGGTAGAGGTGTACATCTCTAGCAGATGGGGGCTAAGAAGGGGTTTGAAGAGGTGATAAAATTTAGGTGTGAATCTGTCTGGGCCGGGTGCTTTTCCTTGTGGCAAGTCTTTAATGGCTAGTAATAACTCCTGTAAAGTAAACTGTTTGTCTAGATTTTCTATATCGGTATCAGAAAGCCTAGGGAGCTGGGTCTGATCAAGATACGAATTTATTCGCTGCTGTTTATCTTCTGGACTTAAGGAGGGAATGTTATATAGGGAGGTGTAGTACTGCGCAAACTGGTTAGCGATTTCAGTGTTATCAGAATGGGCAACGCCCGAGGAGTCTATAATCTTAGTGATATGTGTTTTATATCGCTTTTTACGTAAGGATCTCGCCAGTAAGCGCCCGGCCTTATTGTTTTCAATGAAAAACTTGGACTCGGATGTGATAGCTCTCATATGTGCATTTTGTATTAAGTATTGGTTTAAAGCTTCCCTGGCTAGTTGTGATCTCGCTAGTAATGATTGTGACTGGGGGTTTCTTTTCAGCTCTTTTTCACAGTTATTAAACTCTGAGGTCAGAGAAGCAAATTGAGCAGCACGCTGTTTGCGTTGCCTATGCGTGTGACCCATAATCACCCCCCTTATGAAACACTTATATGCCTCCCAGTTAGTTATTGCAGATGTGTCTAGGTGATTGTTGAAAGAGAAATACTCTGTGGTTTTCTCTGCTACATCGGTGACTATTAAGGGGTCTAAGAAAATCTGATCATTTAGTTTCCAACGTTGTTGGAAGCCTGGCTTAGAGGTCCAAATAAAGGTGGAACAGACCATGCTATGGTCAGACCATGTAGTATGGTATAGTCTAGAGTCAACAAGGGAGGGAAGCATACTTTGTTCACAGAAGATATAATCGATACGTGTGTAAGTGTGTTGTGGGTTTGAAAAAAAGGAGAAATCTTTAGTGGATGGGTGGGTAGTTCTCCAAGAGTCAAAGAAGGGAATAGAGCATATTGCTCGCCAGTTGGCTTTTATCTGAGTGTTCCTGATATATGACCTGCCTGAGGACGTGTCTAATGCGGGATTAATAGGGAAGTTTAAGTCGCCCCCTAAGAAGATGGGTCCCTTTGAAATATCAAGTATCTGGTTTATTACCCTATGGAAGAAGGGAGGTTTAGGGCAGTTCGGGGCATAAATGTTAGCTAGAGTTATGGGTCTACCAAAGTATAGCCCCACTAAAACAAGAAAACGACCCTCTTTATCAAGATATTTGGTAAGTAGTTCAAAAGTCGTACCTTTTCTAAAAGATATACAAACCCCATTATGTCTAGTCGGGCCTGAGCACAAAAAATGCTGGTCATAATGGAGTTTCGAAAGGATGGGTTCATTCGATTTTTTTAAAGTGCGTCTCTTGTATCATGATAATGTCCACTCTTTTTTTATAGAAATCGTGGAAGGCTATTGAGCGCTTTTGTGGTGAGAGAAAACCTTTAACATTTTGCGTAGCTAGCTTAAACTGACTAGATTGTTTTGGTATTGACATGTGTATGTTGTCGGGGACTTATAAAGAAAGGGAAACCAAGATGTTACTGGTCACGTGTGTCGTGTGTATGGGGGTTTTGGTGTCAGAGAGTACAAATATATAAAACCAAAATATATAACTCTAAAACAAAGTAACAGAACAATTTGTAATAACTGTGTCCAAGGATATACTGAAGTGATACAGTAAGAAGAGGGAGAGGGGGGTAGAAGGAAGGGGAACAGGGAAAGGAAGGATGGGGAGGGGGGAAGGGGGGGAGAGTAAGATTGGTGTAGGGTGAAAGTGGAACAATATCTGTAGTCCTCTTCCAGCGGGGGCAGAGGGTACGAGGGAAGAGAGGTAGGGGGAACAGACAGCTAGTGAGAAGCTGAGAAAGAGAGGGAAATGGGGGAAGGTACGGCCCGGTGGAGCCGCCCCAACAGACCTGGTATTATCAAGTGCATGTTCGAGACCAAAGATAATAAGAAGAAAAAACAAACATAATTTGAACAGTGAAACATCAAACCTTATGCATGACATACAAACAATAGAACATTGAGCATTGTATATCAAACCATTGTGACATGAGAATAAGCCAACATTTATAAGCTTTTGTGGGAAATAACTTGATTTTTGCAAGTCAAAAGTCTCAATAAGTTCAAACAGCATAAGCGCGCTCAGAAATAGGATCTGTGGTGCGAGATTATGCATAGTCAGTTTCGTTAAAAGTCAAAGTGAGATAGAACAAGGTATCACCCTGTAGGGTGTGTGTACGGCCATATACTCACAAACTCTTGGGTATCGGGTCATGTAGTGACAGCCACAGCAGAGTCCATCTGAGCTGCAATAGCTGTGCAAATCTTCTTACGCTGTTGTTTACCAATGATTTCAGACCAAAGTCTCCGCTGTGGCCTTGGCAAAGGAGTTGAAGCTTTGGGGGGTCCAGGGGCTGCAGCCTCAGGAGCCGGTATATCCAAAAGTTGGCAGAAATCATTAATATCCTCTGTAGAGGTGCATTCAAATCTTTTGCCATTTTTGATTATTTGTAGTGATACTGGGAAGCCCCCCCTATAAGGGATTTTTAGGGAGCGCAGATGGGCAGTGAAGAGTGCAAATTCTTTTCTCAATAACAGCGTTCTGGTCGATAAATCTTGAAAAATTAGAATTTTCGCGCCTTGAAAGGAAAATGTAGGTTGTGATCTTGCCATTTGAAATATCTTTTCTCTATCCCTGTAGCTCGAAAAGCACACTATTATATCCCATGGGGGCTGATTATCATTTGGTTTAGGCCTAAGAGACCTGTGTGCTCTCTCGATAGGTATAACATCAATCACTCTCTGGTTAGAGATGGCTAGAGACTGTAGAAGATTTTGTAGGTGTTCAGATATATCTTCATTTTTCACAGATTCAGGGATTCCCCGAATCCGAAGATTATTTCTCCTTGTTCTATTTTCAATATCGTCTATTTTATTCTCTAGGTCCGAAATCTGCTGCTGCTGACTGTCTATAGTGCGTGACATCTCAGAAACATCTCTAGTGATCTCTTCAGTGTGATCCTCAAGGGATTCGACTCTACACCCTAGATCGTTTATATCTTTCTTTAGCGCAGCACATTCTGATTTAATACAGGATTTAACCTGGTTAATGAGGGCCTCCATAACTTTTAGTGTGACTGGGCCATCTTCACTATGGTGCTGAGTGTGAGGGGGGGATGCTGCTGATTGAACTGTGTCCGGATTGTCAGATAAATCCTCTTCCTCACTGCAAGCTTGAGATATCTCAGGTTTTTTCTTTTTGTGATCTGAGCTTTTAAAGAAGGTATTCACTGTTCCAGAAACCAAAGTGGTCTTTAGTGTCTTATCGTTCTTGGTGTTTCTGCGTACCGCCATGCTGACAAAACAGGTACAGGCTTTTGCTCTTTTACAATAAAATTGAACTTTCCTGGTGTATAATGTTGCAAGTCTATCTCTGAGATGTCACTGGGATTGAGGTATATCTTTCTTTATGACATTAATTCAAAACATAGGCTTTACGGTAGTTCGTGCATACAACACCTCTTGCCCCTGGAGTGCATTAAATTATCTCTGTGTTAGAAGCTGGGGGCGTTTTTTGGGCCTTCAAGAACTTTTAGAGCATTTTGGTATTTGGCATTATGCTGTTAATCACTCGTTTTTGCTCTCCATTATCCCAACGTGGCGCTGCTTACCCTGTTACCATGATAATCCTGCAGTTCTCTGAGGAAAGGCTTCTTCCAGCGTTCGTCACCAGAACGCATGAGCAGGCTTCAGATACGGCCTCCTTTACAGGTCGGGAGCCCAAACAGCTGTTCTGCCGTAATCACGGCTCAGAAAATCAATCCGGAGGTCCCCGTGTGCTTTACCCTCATGCCACGGTAGAAATCAGATCTCTCCTGGCTGTATATACTCATCTGTGAGGAAGCTCCACCGCCGCCGTTTAAGGAGCTCTAACAAAGTGCGGCCATTCAGCACGCCCGCACGCTCCGCCTCCGCTCAGGGAGGTTTTAGCTGCTCTGAATGACTGTGTACAATCGCAGTGCCAGAGAAATTGTGTAGACTGGATAAATACTATGCAGTGCCGGTGTGTACTGATGTTTTTCCAATACCTAAAGAGGTTTACTAAAATTATTAATTAGGAATGGGATAGACCAGGTGTGCCGTTCTCTTCCCCTCCTATTTTTAGAAAAATGTTTATAATAGTTGCCACCACACGGGACTTATAGCAGACAGTTCCTAAGGTGGAGAGAAGAGTTACTACTCTAGCTAGCGTACCACTTGCCCTGTCGAGGACATTTGTGCTTTTTTAGATCCAACGGATAAAAAATTAGAGGGTTACCTTAGGAAAATGTTTATTCAACAAGGTTTTATCCTGCAGCCCCTTGCATGCATTGCTTTTGTCACTGCTGCTGCGGCGTTCTGGTTTGAGTCTCTGGATGAGGCTTTACAGGTAGCGACTCCATTGGATGAATACTTGACAAGCTTAGAGCACTTAAGCTAGCCAATTCCTTGTTTCTGATGCCTTGTTTTTCTTGACTAAACTAACGGCTAAGAATTCTGTTTTTACTATGCTGGCGCGCACAGCGCTATGGCTTATATTATGGTCAGCTGTCGTGACTTTACTAAATAAGCTACTTAACTTCCCTTCAAGGGGCAGACCCTATTCGGCCCTGGTTTGAAGGAGATTATTGCTAATATCACTGGAGGAAAAGGTAATGCCCTTCCTCAGGACAGGTCCAAATCAAGGGCCAAAAAGTCTAATTTTCGTGCCTTTCGAAACTTCAAGGCAGGCGTGGCATCAATTTCCTCTATGGCAAATCAAGAGGGAACTTTTGCTCAGTCCAAGACGGTCTGGTGACAACCGGGCCTGGAACAAAGATAAGCAGGCCAAGGAGCCTGCTGCTGCCTCTAAGACAGCATGTAGAACGGCTCCCTATCCGGTAACGGATCCTGTAGGGGGCAGACTTTCATTTTTCGCCCAGGCGTGGGCGAGAGAGAGAGGCCCAGGATCCCTGGGCATTGGAAATTATATCCCAGAGATATCTTCTGGATTTCAAAACTTTTCCCCCCCCAAAAAAGGGGAGATTTCACCTTTCACAATTATCTGCAATCCTGATAAAGAAAGAGGCATTCTTACACGGTGTACGAGACCCATCCAGTTCCAGGGGAGGAACAGGGATAGAATTTTTACTCAAATCTGTTTGTGGTTCCCAAGGAGAGGGAACCTTCAGATCTATTTTGGATCTAAAGATCTTAAACAAATTCCTTAGAATTCCATCATTTAAGTTGGAAACTATTCGTACCATCTTAACTATGATCCAGGAGAGTCAATAGAGGACTACAATGGATTTGAAAAGATGCTTATCCTCACATTACGATGCATAAAGATCACCATCGTTTTTCATGTTTGCCTTTCTAGACAGGCATTACCAGTTTGTATCTCTTTCCTTTGGGTTAACTACAGCCTCAAGAATCTTTATGGAGGTTCTGGGGTCGCTTTGGCGGTCCTTAGGCCGCAGGGCATAGAAATGGCCCCTTATTTAGACGACATCCTGATACAGGCGTCAAACATCCAAGTTGCCAAGTCTCATACGGACGTAGTACTGGCATTTCTGAGATCGCATGGGTGGAAAGTGAACAAGGAAAGAGTTCTCTATCCCCAATCTCAAGGGTTTCCCTCCTAGGGATTCTGATAGATTCTGATAGATTTTGTAGAAATGAAAATTTACCTGACGGAGTCCAGGTTGTCAAAGTTTCTAAATTTCTGCTGTGTTCTTCATTCCATCCGCGCCCTTTGGTGGCTCAGTACATGAATGTAATCGGCTTAATGGTAGTGGCAAGGGACATAGTATCGTTTGCACGCCTACATTTCAGACCGCTGCAACTATGCATGCTTAGTCAGAGGAACGGGGATTACACAGATTTGTTCTCCTGTTAAATCTGGACCAAGAGATCAGAGATTCTCTTCTCTGGTGACTATCTCGGTCCATCTGTCCAAGGGTATGACCTTCCGCAGGTCAGATGGGACAATTGTTACAACAGATGCCAGCCTTTAGGTTGGGATACAGTCTGGAACTCCCTGAAGGCTCAGGGATAGTGGACTCAGGAGGAGACCCTCCTTCTAATGAATATTCTGGAACTGGGAGCGATATTCCATGCTCTTCAGACTTGGCCTCAGTTAGCAACTCTGAGGTACATCATATTTCAGTCGGACAATATCACGACTGTGGCTTACATCAACCATCCAGGGGGAACAGAAGTTCCCTAGCGATGTTAGAAGTCTTAAAATAATTCACTGGACAGAGACTCACTCTTGTCTATCAGCTATCCATATCCCAGGTGTTGAGAACTGGGAGACTGATTTTCTAAGTCGTCAGACTTTTCATCCGGGGGAGTGGGAATCCCTCCGGAGGTGTTTGCACAAGATCAAGCAGGAGAGTGCTTTGGCGTTTTTTGACAGCGCCTGCGTGGCCACGCAGGACCTGGTAATCAGATCTGGTGGACATGTCATCCTTTCCACCACGGTCTCTGCTTCTGAGACAGGACCCTCTACCTCGGGGTCCTTTCAACCATCTAAATATAACTAATCTGAGTTGGACTGCCTGGATACTGAACGTTTGATGTTATCAAAGCATGGCTTCTCCGAGTCAGTCATTGATACCTTAATACAGGCATGAAAGCCTGTCTCTAGGAAAATTTAACATAGATATGGTGTAAATATCTTATTGTTATGAATCCAAGGGTTACTCATGGAGTAAAGTCTGGATTCCCAGGATATTATCTTTTCTCCAAGATGATTTTGAGAAAGGGTTGTCAGCTAGTTCATTAAAAGGACAGATTTCTACTGTCTATTCTTTTGCACAAGCGTCTGGCAGGTATTCTAGACGTTCAGGCTTTTGGTCAGGCTTTGGTTAGAACCAAGCCTGTGTTTAAAACTGTTGCTCCGCCATGGAGCTGAAACCTGGTTCTTAAGGTTCTTCAAGGAGTTCCGTTTGAACCTTTTCATTCCATAGATATCAAACTTTCTCCAACATAGGTGTGTCCGGTCCACGGCGTCATCCTTACTTGTGGGATATTCTCTTCCCCAACAGGAAATGGCAAAGAGCCCAGCAAAGCTGGTCACATGATCCCTCCTAGGCTCCGCCTACCCCAGTCATTCTCTTTGCCGTTGTACAGGCAACATCTCCACGGAGATGGCTTAGAGTTTTTTAGTGTTTAACTGTAGTTTTTATTATTCAATCAAGAGTTTGTTATTTTAAAATAGTGCTGGTATGTACTATTTACTCTGAAACAGAAAAGAGATGAAGATTTCTGTTTGTATGAGGAAAATGATTTTAGCAACCGTTACTAAAATCCATGGCTGTTCCACACAGGACTGTTGAGAGGAATTAACTTCAGTTGGGGGAACAGTGAGCAGTCTTTTGCTGCTTGAGGTATGACACATTCTAACAAGACGATGTAATGCTGGAAGCTGTCATTTTCCCTATGGGATCCGGTAAGCCATTTTTATTCAGACAGTAAATAAGGGCTTCACAAGGGTTTATTAAGACTGTAGACATTTTCTGGGCTAAATCGTTCATATTTACACATATTTAGCCTTGAGGAATCATTTAATATGGGTATTTTTTGTAAAATAATATCGGCAGGCACTGTTTTAGACACTTTATTCTATAGGGGCTTTCCCTAATCATAGTCAGAGCCTCATTTTCGCGCCGGTATGG
This sequence comes from Bombina bombina, assembly GCF_027579735.1. Classification (NCBI taxonomy): domain Eukaryota; kingdom Metazoa; phylum Chordata; class Amphibia; order Anura; family Bombinatoridae; genus Bombina; species Bombina bombina. Next base: position 1,232,262,341 of record NC_069501.1, on the reverse strand, counting down.
CGCACTTGTTTTTGAGAACAGCATGGCATGCAGCTGCATGTGTGTGGAGCTCTGATACATAGAAAAGTCTTTCTGAAGGCATCATTTGGTATCGTATTCCCCTTTGGGCTTGGTTGGGTCTCAGCAAAGCAGATTCCAGGGACTGTAAAGGGGTTAAATATAAAAACGGCTCCGGTTCCGTTATTTTAAGGGTTAAAGCTTCCAAATTTGGTGTGCAATACTTTTAAGGCTTTAAGACACTGTGGTGAAATTTTGGTGAATTTTGAACAATTCCTTCATACTTTTTCGCAATTGCAATAATAAAGTGTGTTCAGTTTAAAATTTAAAGTGACAGTAACGGTTTTATTTTAAAACGTTTTTTGTGCTTTGTTATCAAGTTTATGCCTGTTTAACATGTCTGAACTACCAGATAGATTGTGTTCTGACTGTGGGGAAGCCAAGGTTCCTTCTCATTTAAATAGATGTGATTTATGTCATAAAAAATTTAGTAAAAATGATGCCCAAGATGATTCCTCAAGTGAGGGGAGTAAGCATGGTACTGCATCATCCCCTCCTTCGTCTACACCAGTCTTGCCCATACAGGAGGCCCCTAGTACATCTAGCGCGCCAATACTCCTTACTATGCAACAATTAACGGCTGTAATGGATAATTCTATCAAAAACATTTTAGCCAATATGCCCACTTATCAGCGAAAGCGCGACTGCTCTGTTTTAGAAAATACTGAAGAGCATGAGGACGCTGATGATATTGTTTCTGAAGGGCCCCTACACCAGTCTGAGGGGGCCAGGGAGGTTTTGTCTGAGGGAGAAATTTCAGATTCAGGAAAAATTTCTCAACAAGCTGAACCTGATGTGATTACTTTTAAATTTAAGTTGGAACATCTCCGCGCTCTGCTTAAGGAGGTGTTATCCAATTTGGATGATTGTGATTATCTGGTCATTCCAGAAACACTATGTAAAATGGACAAGTTCCTAGAGGCCCCGGGGCCCCCCGAAGCTTTTCCTATATCCAAGCGGGTGGCGTACATTGTTAATAAAGAATGGGACAGGCCCGGTATACCTTTCGTACCTCCCCCCATATTTAAAAAATTGTTTCCTATAGTCGACCCCAGAAAGGACTTATGGCAGACAGTCCCCAAGGTCGAGGGGGCAGTTTCTACTCTAAACAAGCGCGCCACTATACCCATAGAAGATAGTTGTGCTTTCCAAGATCCTATGGATAAAAAATTAGAAGGTTTGCTAAAAAAGATGTTTGTTCAGCAAGGTTACCTTCTACAACCAATTGCATGCATTGTCCCTGTCACTACAGCCGCGTGTTTCTGGTTCGATGAGCTAGAAAAGGCGATTATTAGTAATTCTTCTTCTTATGAGGAGATTATGGACAGAATTCGTGCTCTTAAATTGGCTAATTCTTTCACCCTAGACGCCACCTTGCAATTGGCTAGGTTAGCGGCGAAAAATTCTGGGTTTGCTATTGTGGCGCGCAGAGCGCTTTGGTTAAAATCTTGGTCAGCGGATGCGTCTTCCAAGAACAAATTGCTTGACATTCCTTTCAAGGGGAAAACACTGTTTGGCCCTGACTTGAAAGAGATTATCTCTGATATCACTGGGGGCAAGGGCCACGCCCTTCCTCAGGATAGGTCTTTCAAGGCCAAAAATAAACCTAATTTTCGTCCCTTTCGCAGAAACGGACCAGCCCCAAGTGCTACGTCCTCTAAGCAGGAGGGTAATACTTCTCAAGCCAATCCAGCCTGGAGACCTATGCAAGGCTGGAACAAAGGAAAGCAGGCCAAGAAACCTGCCACTGCTCCCAAGACAGCATGAGATGCGGGCCCCCGATCCGGGACCGGATTTGGTGGGGGGCAGACTCTCTCTCTTCGCTCAGGCTTGGGCAAGAGATGTTCTGGATCCTTGGGCGCTAGAAATAGTCTCCCAAGGTTATCTTCTGGAAGTGATTCATCCTGTTCCATTAAGAGAACGAGGGATGGGGTTCTACTCCAATCTGTTCGTAGTTCCCAAAAAAGAGGGAACGTTCAGACCAATCTTAGATCTCAAGATCCTAAACAAGTTTCTCAAGGTTCCATCGTCCAAAATGGAAACCATTCGAACAATCCTTCCATCCAGGAAGGTCAATTCTTGACCACGGCGGATTTAAAGGATGCGTATCTACATATTCCTGTCCACAAGGAACATCATCGGTTCCTAAGGTTCGCATTCCTGGACAAGCATTACCAGTTCGTGGCGCTTCCTTTCGGATTAGCCACTGCTCCAAGGATTTTCTCAAAGGTACTAGGGTCCCTTCTGGCGGTGCTAAGACCAAGGGGCATTGCTGTAGTACCTTACTTGGACGACATTCTGATTCAAGCGTCGTCCCTTCCTCAAGCAAAGGCTCACACGGACATAGTCCTGGCCTTTCTCAGATCTCACGGATGGAAAGTGAACGTGGAAAAGAGTTCTCTATCTCCGTCGACAAGAGTTCCCTTCTTGGGAACAATAATAGACTCCTTAGAAATGAGGATTTTTCTGACAGAGACCAGAAAAACAAAACTTCTAAACTCTTGTCAAATACTTCATTCCGTTCCTCTTCCTTCCATAGCGCAGTGCATGGAAGTGATAGGTTTGATGGTAGCGGCAATGGACATGGTTCCTTTTGCGCGCATTCATCTAAGACCATTACAACTGTGTATGCTCAGTCAGTGGAATGGGGACTATACAGACTTGTCTCCGAAGATACAAGTAAATCAGAGGACCAGAGACTCACTCCGTTGGTGGCTGTCCCTGGACAACCTGTCACAAGGGGTGACCTCCCGCAGACCAGAGTGGGTCATTGTCACGACCGACGCCAGTCTGATGGGCTGGGGCGCGGTCTGGGGATCCCTGAAAGCTCAGGGTCTTTGGTCTCGGGAAGAATCTCTTCTACCGATAAATATTCTGGAACTGAGAGCGATATTCAATGCTCTCAAGGCTTGGCCTCAGCTAGCGAGGGCCAAGTTCATACGGTTTCAATCAGACAACATGACGACTGTTGCGTACATCAACCATCAGGGGGGAACAAGGAGTTCCCTGGCGATGGAAGAAGTGACCAGAATCATTCAATGGGCGGAGACTCGCTCCTGCCACCTGTCTGCAATCCACATCCCAGGAGTGGAAAATTGGGAAGCGGATTTTCTGAGTCGTCAGACATTGCATCCGGGGGAGTGGGAACTCCATCCGGAAATCTTTGCCCAAATCACTCAACTGTGGGGCATTCCAGACATGGATCTGATGGCCTCTCGTCAGAACTTCAAGGTTCCTTGCTACGGGTCCAGATCCAGGGATCCCAAGGCGACTCTAGTAGATGCACTAGTAGCACCTTGGACCTTCAAAGTAGCCTATGTATTCCCGCCGTTTCCTCTCATCCCCAGGCTGGTAGCCAGGATCAATCAGGAGAGGGCGTCGGTGATCTTGATAGCTCCTGCGTGGCCACGCAGGACTTGGTATGCAGATCTGGTGAATATGTCATCGGCTCCACCATGGAAGCTACCTTTGAGACGAGACCTTCTTGTTCAAGGTCCGTTCGAACATCCGAATCTGGTCCCACTCCAGCTGACTGCTTGGAGATTGAACGCTTGATCTTATCAAAGCGAGGGTTCTCAGATTCTGTTATTGATACTCTTGTTCAGGCCAGAAAGCCTGTAACTAGAAAAATTTACCACAAAATTTGGAAAAAATATATCTGTTGGTGTGAATCTAAAGGATTCCCTTGGGACAAGGTTAAGATTCCTAAGAGTCTATCCTTCCTTCGAGAAGGATTGGAAAAAGGATTATCTGCAAGTTCCTTGATGGGACAGATTTCTGCCTTGTCTGTGTTACTTCACAAAAAGCTGGCAGCTGTGCCAGATGTTCAAGCCTTTGTTCAGGCTCTGGTTAGAATCAAGCCTGTTTACAAACCTTTGACTCCTCCTTGGAGTCTCAACTTAGTTCTTTTCAGTTCTTCAGGGGGTTCCGTTTGAACCCTTACATATTAAGTTATTATCTTGGAAAGTTTTGTTTTTGGTTGCAATTTCTTCTGCTAGAAGAGTTTCAGAATTATCTGCTCTGCAGTGTTCTCCTCCTTATCTGGTGTTCCATGCAGATAAGGTGGTTTTACGTACTAACCTGGTTTTCTTCCAAAAGTTGTTTCTAACAAAAACATTAACCAGGAGATAGTCGTACCTTCTCTGTGTCCGAAACCAGTTTCGAAGAAGGAACGTTTGTTGCACAATTTGGATGTTGTTCGCGCTCTAAAATTCTATTTAGATGCTAAAACGGATTTTAGACAAACATCTTCCTTGTTTGTTGTTTATTCTGGTAAAAGGAGAGGTCAAAAAGCAACTTCTGCCTCTCTCTCTTTTTGGATTAAAAGCATCATCAGATTGGCTTACGAGACTGCCGGACGGCAGCCTCCTGAAAGGATCACAGCTCCTTCCACTAGGGCTGTGGCTTCCACATGGGCCTTCAAGAACGAGGCTTCTGTTGATCAGATATGTAGGGCAGCGACTTGGTCTTCACTGCACACTTTTACCAAATTTTACAAGTTTGATACTTTTGCTTCTTCTGAGGCTATTTTTGGGGAGAAAGGTTTTGCAAGCCGTGGTGCCTTCCATTTAGGTGACCTGATTTGCTCCCTCCCT